>NC_091317.1:1722269-2022269 GCF_038502225.1 Cherax quadricarinatus
TGGTGGGTTAGTGGGTGGGTGTGTGGAGGATTAGTGGGTGGGTGGGTGGGTGTGGTGGGTTAGTGGGTGGGTGTGGTGGGTTAGTGGGTGGGTGTGTGGAGGGTTAGTGGGTGGGTGGGTGTGGTGGGAGTACTGTGAACACAGTACCGTGTGTGTGTGTGTGTGTAGCTCCTGGTCCCGTCCCTTCAACCTGTCATTTGCAAAACTCACTGCTGGCCTGGTGGACCCTATCGTTCCTACACTTAAAATTATGTATAGAGTCTGCTTCCACAACTTTCTCGTCGACATCATTCCACTTCCCAACCACCATGAGACTGAAAAAAATACTTCCTGAAATCACCGTGACTCAGCTGTGCCTAAACTTCCAGCTGTGTCCCCGAGTTCCTGTTTCTTACCTCTTAAACAGTCTGCCCCTGTCTACCCTTCAGTGTTACCAGCGTGACATCCCTCAGTATTACTAGCAGATCTGGAGTTGCTAACACGCAAATTGAGAGAGAGAGAGAGAGAGAGAGAGAGAGAGAGAGAGAGAGAGAGAGAGAGAGAGAGAGAGAGAGAGAGAGAGAGAGAGAGAGAGAGAGAGAGAGAGAGAGAGAGAGAGAGAGAGAGAGATTGATTTAACACTTCTATACAAGCAGTGTGCGGCTAGCCTATTTCACACGAGGTTTCAGTAATATTTCCCTATCATACTGGATCACACATAATACTGGGATGTGAGGCTTCAGTAAGGCGAGGAAGGAGCTCGGCAAACTCACGAGTCCATGACAAGTTCAGTAGCTACTGCAGGGTTGAAGGAGGTGCCTTGCCAGCAGGTCCGCAGTTACTGTTACTTGATGAGTGAGAGCGAAGGGTGGTGCAAGCAACACAGGTAACCCAGAGTGGGGACACCTCCAGTGTTGTGACCAGGAGGAAGATGACCTGTTAGACACAACACTGGTTATAAGAGAACACAGGTATGTTTGACCTGTTGAACATAACACTGGTAACAAGAGAACACAGGTGTACTTGACCTGTTGAACACAACACTGGTAACAAGAGAACACAGGTGTGCTTGACAACCTGTTGAACACAACATTGGTAACAACACAGGTGTGCTTGATAGCGTGGGAGTCATAAGATTTTACCTGTACGTTACCTGTGACTTATTGCGGGAGGTTTCCTGCTCCCCAGGCCAGGTCCTGGGCCAGGCCGACCTGTTATTAACAGCCTGGTCTACTAGGCTGTTGTCGTTGGCTGCCCCACAGCCCACACATCCATCACAGTCTGGTTGATTTGACACACCGCAGAAGTAGAACAAATAATTTTTATTTTCAAGAGGAAGCTCTAAACCAGTAGGGGTCATATAGCTCCTGGGGAATGGGAGGCAATTAGGTTTGATCCGAGGAAGGGAAAGGTATGTTCTTTAGCTCCTTAGAACAAGAGCCTTCACAGGCACCCAGGCACCCGCAGTGAAGAACAGGGTCAGGAAGGGCCACTTTACATCGTGGGTGCTAAGAGAGAAGCGGCGTGTCCTCACCCGCTTGTATTTGCTGGGGGTCGATTCATAGCCCCTAGCTTCGCCTATCAACCAATACTGACTGGCATTTCTGATTACTGTTCTCCTTGGCCTTGACATACCCACTCTTGAAACTGTACACAGTCTGCCTCCACTACTTTGTTGTTCAGTTCATTACATTTTCCTCTAGTTCTTCTTTCTTTGATCCTAATATCTCACGTTTTTACCTTCCATTCCCACTGCACCAGAGTAATCTCTTGTTCTGCTTATCTCCAAGTCTTCAACCATCTTAATAGTTCTCCTTAATTTGAGTCGTTTAGGGAAAATACCAGATCTAGTTTTGCAGGTTCATCACCTTCTCTCGACAGTGTCATTTTCTTGGCATGTCTTATAGTTTGTTACGATCACCTCCAAGTTTGCGCTGCAGTTCCAGTTTCCCCTTCCTACCTTCTTCTGGCTAAACCTGGCTATTAGTGGACATAGGATCAAGCCTCTAATCAATAAACACTAATCGATAAACAAAGGTTTAGTGCTTCATATAATAATAATAATAATAATAATAATAATAATAATATGATCAGTCTCCCATAAACAACATTTTTCTCATTTTGTCTTTTGTGTTCTTTGTGCTAGTGTTGACAGGATGTTCATTTGTTGGCATTCACGGTAGCCTCATACCCCAGCCTGGGCCTGTTATTCTGTTAGGGAGGAGGAGGAGGAGGGAAGGTTGTTGTATATTACCACTAAAAATGACTTCAGGTTTCTCCGTCATCGTGGTTACTGTGTAGACAGAGTGTGTGTGTACAGATGGCGTGGGTCACACAATTAATTTAGGGTAAGTGAAGGGAAGTTGAGAGGAGGGGATCACTCGGTGTGTGTGTGTGTGTGTGTGTGTGAGTGAGAGAGAGAGAGAGAGAGAGAGAGAGAGAGAGAGAGAGAGAGAGAGAGAGAGAGAGAGAGAGAGAGAGAGAGAGAGAGAGAGAGAGACACTACACAACGATGGTGTAGTGAAGGGAGAGTTGTGAGGGCTACACAGGCAAGCATCACAACACAAGCACTGCACTGAGAACACTCACAAGGGTTAAGAAACTTGTAAAGATAAAATAGCGAACGTGGTTAATCCATAGTTATGAAAGTGTGCAGTGGTGATCCTACACTGTGTGGTGATCCCTATACTGTGTGGTGGTGATCCCTATACTATGTGGTGGTGATCCTACACTGTGTGGCGATCCCTATACTGTGTGGTGGTGATCCCTATACTATGTGGTGGTGATCCTACACTGTGTGGCGATCCCTATACTGTGTGGTGGTGATCCCTATACTGTGTGGTGGTGATCCTACACTGTGTGGTGATCCCTATACTGTGTGGTGGTGATCCTGCACTATGTAGTGATCCCTATACAGTGTGGTGGTGATCCTACACTGTGTGGTGATCACTATACTGTGTGGTGGTGATCCCTATACTGTGTGGTGGTGATCCCTATACTGTGTGTTCATTATACTGTGTGGTGGTGATCCTACACTGTGTGGTGATCACTATACTGTGTGGTGGTGATCATACACTCTATGGTTATCGCTATATTGTGTGGTGGTGATCCTACACTCTGTGGTGATCACTATACTGTGTGGTGGTGATCCTACACTGTGTGATCACTAAACTGTGTGGTGGTGATCCTACACTGTGTGATCACTATACTGTGTGGTGGTGATTCTACACTCTGTTGATCACTATATTGTGTGGTGGTGATCCTACACTGTGTGGTGAGCACTATACAGTGTGGTGGTGATCGCTATATTGTGTGGTGGTGATCCTACACTCTGTCGTGATCACTATACTGAGTGGTGGTGATCCCTATACTGTGTGGTGATCCTACACTGTGTGATCACTATACTGTGGGGTGGTGATCCTACACTGTGTGATCACTATACTGTGTTGTGATGATCCTACACTGTGGTGGTGATCGCTATATTATGTGGTGGTGATCCTACACTCTGTGGTGATCACTATACTGAGTGGTGGTGATCCCTATACTGTGTGGTGATCCTACACTGTGTGGTGATCACTATACTGTGGGGTGGTGATCCTACACTGTGATCACTATACTGTGTTGTGGTGATCCTACACTCTGTGGTGATCGCTATATTGTGTGGTGGTGATCCATATACTGTGTGGTGGTGATTCTACAGTGTGATCACTATACTGTGTGCTGGTGATCCCACACTGTGTGATCACTATACTGTGTAGTGGTGATCCTACACTGTGTGGTGATCACTATACTGTTGGTGGTGATCCTACACTCTGTGATCACTATACTGTGTGGTGGTGATCCTACACTGTGTGGTGATCCCTATACTGTGTGGTGGTGATCCCTATACTGTGCAGTGGTGATCCTACATTGTGTGATCACTATACTGTGTGGTGGTGATCCTACACTGTGTGATCACTATACTGTGTGGTGGTGGTCCTACACTCTGTGATGATCGCTATATTGTGTGGTGATCACTATACTGTGTGGTGGTGATCCTACACTGTGTGGTCACTATATTGTGTGGTGGCGATCCTACACTCTGTGGTGATCGCTATATTGTGTGGTGATCACTATACTGTGTGGTGGTGATCCTACACTGTGTGGTCACTATATTGTGTGGTGGTGATCCTACACTCTGTGATCACTATATTGTGTGGTGGTGATCCTACACTGTGTGATCACTATACTGTGTGGTGGTGATCCTACACTCTGTGATCACTATATTGTGTGGTGGTGATCCTACACTCTGTGATCACTATATTGTGTGGTGGTGATCCTACACTGTGTGATCACTATATTGTGTAGTGGTGATCCTACACTGTGTGGTGATCACTATATTCTGTAGTGGTGATCCTACACTGTGTGGTGATCACTATACTGTGTGGTGGTGGTTCCTTCACTGTGTGGTGGTGATCCCTACACTGTGTGGTGATCACTATACTGTTTGGTGGTGATCCCTATACTGTGTGGTATTGGTCCCTACACCGTGTGGTGGTGATCCCTATACTGGGTGGTGATGCATATACTGTGTGGTGGTGATCCCTACACTGTGTGGTGGTGATCCCTACACTGTGTGGTGGTGATCACTATACTGTGTGGTGGTGATCCCTATACTGTGTGGTATTTGTCCCTACACCGTGTGGTGATGATCCTTACACTGTGTGGTGGTGATCCCTATACTGTGTGGTGGTGATGCCTATACTGTGTGGTGGTGGTCCCTACACTGTGTGGTGGTGATCCTACACTGGTGGTGATCCTACGCTGTGTAGTGATCCCTACACTGAGTGGTGATCCTACACTGTGTGGTGGTGATCCCTACACTGTGTGGTGGTGATCCCTACAGTGTGGTGGTGATCCTACACTGTGTTGTGGTGATCCCTACACTGCAGTGGTGATCCCTACACTGTGTGGTGGTGATCCCTACAGTGTGGTGATCCCTACACTGTGTGGTGGTGATCCTACACTGTGTGGTGGTGATCCTACACTGTGTGGTGGTGATCCCTACACTGTGCGGTGGTGATCCCTACACTGGTGGTGATCCCTACACTGAGTGGTGATGATCCTGCACTGAGTGGTGGTGATAGAATGCCTCATTCACAAGTTGCTGTCGCAGAAGAGTTGATCAATCAAATGCTTGATGATGGAGTTATTGCACCTAGCAATTCACCTTGGAATGCACCCTTGATCCTAGTACCTAAGGATGGTACTTGGCGCCCAGTGATTGACTTTAGGAAGTTAAATGCGAAAACTATTCCAGATCGCTTTCCACTCCCTGTACTGGGTGATCTTTTACGTAACATCGGAGATAACAAAGTCTTTTCAACCCTGGATTTGTTACAAGGGTTTTGGCAAGTCCCTCTTCACGAGGACAGCCAAGAGCTAACTGCATTCTCCACTCCTACAGGTCATTATCACTTCCTCCGTATGGCGTTTGGATTATGATCCTCCCCTATCACGTTCTCAAGGCTCATGACTAATATCTTTAGAGGTCTCATAGGTAATGCACTTATGGTGTACTTAGATGACGTAATCGTCATGTCTAAAGACGTGGATACACACTTGAAAAGACTTGATGTAGTACTTGGTAAGCTTGAAGAAGCCAATTTAAAGATCAAACTGTCTAAATGTCAATTTTTCAGATCAGAAATTAAGTTTCTTGGTCACGTAGTCACTCCTAGAGGGGTTACGACTGACCAAAGTAAAGTAACTGCAGTACTAAATTTTCCAACTCCCAAAACTGCTGATGCCGTAAGATCCTTTGTGGGCTTAGCAGGTTTTTATAGATCTTTCATTGCCAATTTTTCTTCCATAGCTGCTCCTCTAACTGAGTTGCTTAAGAAAGATGCTCCTTTTGTTTGGACCTTCCGTCAAGAAAGAGCATTCCAAACTCTAAAAGAAAAGCTAACATCTGCTCCAATTTTGAAATTTCCAGATTTTTCTAAGCCTTTCTATCTGACAACTGATGCTAGTTCAATTGGCATAGGTGCCGTACTAGCCCAGAAGACCGATGGCAAGTACAACGCAGTTGCATTTGCTAGCCGAGTCCTTACGAAGGCTGAACGTAATTATACAGTAACTGAGCAAGAAGCTTTAGCAATAGTATGGTCTTTAAAGCACTTCCGAGACATTATTTATCAGTACTCTGTTCATGTCTTGACAGACCATGCTCCACTGATACCTTTATTCCAGAACAAACAACCTACTGGAAGGTTAGCCAGATGGACCTTGACTATCCAAGAGTTCAATCCCACCGCTGCCATCATTTATCATGTGGGGTTCGAACACGTGGATAGGGTAAAGAAATACTCACGTAGGCTGGTAGTACGTATAATTATAACGGTAAGTATTGGTAGGTGCCAAACAGCCGGTGACCTGCCTCCTTGCTCTCTCTCGTAAGACTGACTAACCCCAGTACCCATATGTGAGGGGGTGTTTGAAATACTGATGTGGTCAGCAGCAATATGAATACAGTCAGTGATTCATGCAGAGACGTTTGGTAGTGAGTCATCTACTGGTACACTGGTTACTGGTAACTGGTTACTACTACTGAGACCTGCACTGAGTGGTGGTGATCCCTACACTGTGTGGTGATGATCCATACATTGTGGTGGTGATCCTACAGTGTGTGGTGGTGATCCCCACACTGTGCGGTGGTGATCCCTACAGTGTGTGGTGGTGATCCCTACAGTGTGTGGTGGTGATCCTACACTGTGCGGTGGTGATCCCTACAGTGTGTGGTGGTGATCCCTACAGTGTGTGGTGGTGATCCTACACTATGTGGTGGTGATCCCTACACTGTGCGGTGATCCCTACACTGTGTGGTGGTGATCCCTACACTGTGTGGTGGTGATCCCTACACTGTGTGGTGGTGATCCCTACAGTGTGCGATGGCGATCCCTACACTGTGTGGTGGTGATCCTACATTGTGTGGTGTTGATCCCTACACTGAGTGGTGGTGATCCTACACTGTGTGGTGGTGGTCCCTACACTGTGTGGTGGTGGTGATCCCTACACTGTGTGGTGGTGATCCCTACACTGCGTGGTGGTGATCCCTACACTGGTGGTGATCCCTACACTGTGTGGTGGTGATCCTACACTGTGTGGTGATCCCTACACTGTGTGGTGGTGATCCTACACTGTGTGGTGATCCTACACTGGTGGTGATCCCTACACTGAGTGGTGATGATCCTACACTGAGTGGTGGTGATCCCTACACTGTGTGGTGATGATCCCTACAGTGTGGTGGTGATCCTACAGTGTGTGGTGGTGATCCCCACACTGTGCGGTGGTGATCCTACACTATGTGGTGGTGATTCCTAGTGTGTGGTGGTGATCCTACACTATGTGGTGGTGATCCCTACACTGTGCGGTGGTGATCCCTACACAGTGTGGTGGTGATCCCTACACTGTGTGGTGGTGATCCCTACAGTGTGCGGTGGCGATCCCTACACTGTGTGGTGGTGATCCTACACTGTGTGGTGGTGATCCCTACACTGTGTGGTGGCGATCCCTACACTGCGTGGTGGTGATCCCTACACTGTGTGGTGGTGATCCCTACACTGTGTGGTGGTGATCGTACACTGTGTGGTGATCCCTACACTGTGTGGTGGTGATCCTACAGTGTGGTGGTGATCCTACACTGTGGTGGTGATCCCTACACTGTGTGGTGGTGATCCCTACACTGTGTGGTGGTGATCCCTACAGTGTGCGGTGGCGATCCCTACACTGTGTGGTGGTGATCCCTACACTGTGTGGTGGTGGTGATCCCTACACTGTGTGGTGGTGATTCCTACACTGCGTGGTTGTGATCCCTACACTGTGTGGTGGTGATCCCTACACTGTGTGGTGGTGATCCTACACCGTGTGGTGATCCCTACACTGTGTGGTGGTGATCCTACACTGTGTGGTGGTGATCCTACACTGTGGTGGTGATCCCTACACTGTGTGGTGGTGATCCTACACTGTGTGGTCGTGATCCTGCAGTGTGTCTTGGTGCGAGGGAAGGGTTCCTAATCACAGGAATCGCTAACAGAAGTATGCTGTATATAGGGCATAAGAGAGATGCCAAAAATTGAGAGGGGAAAAAATGGGGTAGAAAAGATGTGGGTTACCTGGATACCTGGAGGTTATTCCGGGGATCAACGCCCCCGCGGCCCGGTCCATGACCAGTCCTCCCGGTGGATCAGGGCCTGATCAACTAGGCTGTTACTGCTGGTCGCACGCAGTCCAACGTACGAGTCACAGCCCGGCTGATCCGGCACTGACTTTAGGTATCTATCCAGCTCTCTCTTGAAGGCAGCCAGGGGCTTATTGGCAATTCCCCTAATGCTTGATGGGAGGCTGTTGAACAGTCTTGGGCCCCGGACACTTATGGTGTTTTCTCTTAGTGTATCAATGGCGCCCCTACTTTTAATTGGGGGTAATTTGCATCGCCTGCCCAGTCTTTTACTTTCGTAGGGAGTGATTTCTGTGTGCACATTTGGGACCATTGGTGGGTAGACAGGAAGAGAGGTAAAGTTGTAGGTAGATAAGTAGGATAGGTTTTAATGGTAGTTTTGGTCACAGAGACGAGTGATCCAACAAGAGAACATCTGGCTAAATTTTATCTAAATATTCTATAGACATATCATTTTTTTTAAATAGTCTTAAAGGAACATGTGTGTTATATATACCTGGAGTATACCTGGAGAGGGTTTCGGGGGTCAACGCCCCCGCGGCTCGGTCTGTGACCAGGCCACAGTGTACACAGTACACTGTGTATATATTAAACACAAACTTGTCTTCCTCGTATCTGTCACGAGCAACGTTTAAGATTATTAAATTCAGAGAGACGCGCTAAATCCTTAGGAATCATAGAGAACGTTGATTCTTGTAAGCACAGCAATATAAGTTCACCTTGGTGCACCTACCATCTGCCGCCTGGGACCTGGCCCTCCTGGGGCACAACTCTGCCCCAGGACACACAGGGAAGCACAACCTCCCCCCCCCACAACTTCCCCTGGCGTTCTGAATACATATTCTCCTCGGAGTAGAGTCAGGCTGCTCAAGTACACGCCTTCACCCGAGTGCCAAGTGCCACTTGCTCCATTAGATTGTGCCTGCTTTCACCTGCCTGCCGCCTCGGGCTCTCCAGGTACTGGTGGCCGTAGGCAGGCACGACAAGAACTTAGTAGGAAGTGTAATGCAGTGAAGGTGTTATGAGTGGCCCTTGTGAAGGTCACCAGCCACACCCCAACCATTACACCCACACCCCAACCATTACACCCACACCACAACCACTACACCCACACCACAACCACTACACCCACACCACAACCACTACATCCACACCCCAGCCACTACACCCACACTATCACGCCCACACCATCAGGAAGTTACACCCACAGTATCGTTACCTGGAGGTTACCTGGAGGTTATTCCGGGGATCAACGCCCCCGCGGCCCGGTCCATGACCAGGCCTCCCGATGGATCAGGGCCTGATCAACTAGGCTGTTACTGCTGGCCGCACGCAGTCCGACGTACGAGCCACAGCCCGGCTGATCCGGCACCGACTTTAGGTATCTGTCCAGCTCTCTCTTGAAGGCAGCCAGGGGTTTATTGGCAATTCCCCTAATGCTTGATGGGAGGCTGTTGAACAGTTTTGGGCCCCGGACACTTATGGTGTTTTCTCTTAGTGTACCAATGGCGCCCCTACTTTTTATTGGCGGCATTTTGCATCGCCTGCCCAGTCTTTTACTTTCGTAGGGAGTGATTTCTGTGTGCAGATTTGGGACCATTCCTTCCAAGATTTTCCAAGTGTAGATTATGATATATCTCTCCCTCCTGCGTTCCAACGAGTACAAGTCAAGTGCTTCCAAGCGTTCCCAGTAGTTAAGGTGCTTGACAGAACTTATACGTGCAGTAAAGGATCTCTGTACACTCTCTAGATCTGCGATTTCACCTGCTTTGTATGGAGATGTTAATGTACAGCAGTATTCCAGCCTAGAGAGAACAAGTGATTTGAAAAGGATCATCATGGGCTTGGCATCTCTCGTTTTGAAAGTTCTCATTATCCATCCTATCATTTTCTTTGCACGTGCGATCGTGGCACTGTTGTGATCCTTGAAGGTGAGATCATCAGACATTACTACTCCCAGGTCCCTTACATTATTTTTCCGCTCTATTGTATGGCCGGAGTCAGTAGTATACTCTGTTCTAGTTATTATCTCCAGTTTTCCATAACGGAGTAGTTAGAATTTGTCCTCATTGAACATCATATTGTTTACCGTTGCCCACTGGAAAACTTTGTTTATATCTTCTTGGAGGTTAACCGCGTCCTCAGCAGATGACAGCCTCATGCAGATCCTAGTATCATCCGCAAAGGATGATACGGTGCTGTGGTGTATATCTTTGTTTATGTCTGATATGAGGATAAGGAATAAGATGGGGGCGAGTACTGTGCCTTGTGGAACAGAGCTCTTCACTATGGCAGCCTCCGATTTAACTCTGTTGACCACTACTCTTTGTGTTCGATTTGTTAGGAAGTTGAAGATCCATATCCCCACTTTCCCAGTTATTCCTTTAGCACGTATTTTATGGGCTATTACGCCATGATCGTACTCACCTTCACTCAAAGCGCCACCACAGTACACGCGTTCAACTAATATGTGTACTCTTCTAGGAACCTTCCATGCAGTATAGCACTTTCCACAAACTGCAGGTCCCTCTACACCCCACATACTCTCTCCTCCCTACAGTAAACACTCAACAGGCCGGCCCAGGGCACCACCTCACAAGAGACCACGGGCTAGCTAGCCTCTAGTTCACCAGGACACACTTTGCCACCAAAAAAAAAAAAAAAAGATACCTTGGTGTTGGTCGTCTGTTGTGGGTCATAATAACTGTGGTCTGGGACCGGGCTTCTCTGTTGATTCCCTGTTCAACCAACCGCTCGCCCGGTAGGTGGACAGCCTGGTTCATCAGGTACTTGGCGACAAAAACTGCAACTATATGAGAGGATCCCCATAATTCTGGGCGAAGAAAGTGCTGGGTGGTGGGCATCTGTACAATGTATTGTATCTAATGATGGCAAAAATTGCCAATAGTAAGACGGAGGGGGATTCATCTCCCCAGCCAGCCGTTCCCGGACCAGGCTTCCTAGTTCATGGTCTGTCCAGTCATGCTACTAGTGCATGTCGTCCTGTCCCTCTGTCTGTGTCTGTCTGTCTGCTTGTGTTTGCCAGTCTCTCTCTCTCCCTCTTTGTTGGCTGCTGTGTAAGGGGTGGCAAGTTTTTGCAGCCTTAACTGTTTTTCTTCTACCATCAAGTTTCGCTGAGATCTGACTTACAACCTTCAAGATATACTCAAATCTTTAAGACACTCATTCAAACCTTGAAGATCCTCGCCTAAGCCAGAGACAACCCAGGGAGGAGTTCTTCATCCTGAGTGTATGCTGGAGTGCGTGTTTCCAGCATCAGCATGCCTCACTCATCACGTCATCAACCAGGAGGCCTGCCTGGTCTATGACCATCCCGCAGGGACGACGACCCCTACAGTCAAGAAGAGATGCAACACCGACACAATAATACTTGTAATAACCAGTGGTGGAAATACGAGTGTTCTATACTTCTAGAAATTAGCATCTTACAGCTGATATATAACCAGGTTTGATCACGTGGAGAGAGTAAAATGAAGGAGGGTTCGAGTCTCCACCAGTCCTTGTGTGGAATAACCCACACCGGTTTAGCGCCTCACGCAAAAAAAAAAAAATCCTCACAAGTCTTTAAATTATGGTGGTAATAACAAGTTGTGTTTCAGCTCTGCATCCTCTCCCATGAACCCGGTGATAGATCAACCAACATTATTATAATCATCATGGGGAGCGCTAAACCCCTAGGATTATACAGTGCATGGGGGGGGATGGAAGGTATCCAGGCTCAACTCAGGGAACCGGAGCACAGATCCAATTCCCTTGATCACCAGCGTCAAGGAACCTCCCATGAGGGGATCAACCAACAGCAACAGCCTAGTTGACCAGGCAAGCACCAGACAAGCCTGGCACAGGGACGGGCTGTGCGAAGAGGGAAAACTTGAAACCCATCAAATGTAAGGGTATTATGTCTATTTCAGTAAAGTTCAGTATCTTCCCTCGCCCATTTTTAATAGATCTTAAGTTAAATTTGAGGAAGAGGATTATGAGAGCCTTCTGCTTCACTATTCTAGCTTCGTCTACCTAGACACCACTAGTAGTAGTAGTAGTGGTAGTAATAATTTAACTTGTCATAACCTCATCTACCTGGACACTAGTAGTAGCAGCAGCAGTTTTGGTTAAATTAATAAAAAGAAAACATTTCAACTCCCCCACCCCAGCACTGGGGGGGGGGGGAGGTTGCCAGCTTTAACAATACTTTACCCTGTCATAACACGAAAGTCACATTACCCTTAATTTACCCACCGCGTGTTTAAGGGCGATTCCTGACCCAGAAGAGTGCCACCACGCCTCTCATAATGTTCTCAATATGTACGTGCACACACACACACACACACACACACACACACACACATCTTTAAGAAGAGGTATGATAAATCGCATGGAACAGGGAGTGAACCTAGTAGCGACCAGTGAAGAGGCGGGGCCAGGAGCTATGAATCGACCCCTGCAACCTCAACTAGGTGAGTACACACACACACATAGTATAATACCGAGCACATCTGAGGTGCCTATCAACCAAATAACTGCTGCAACACATGGGCGTCTGGCAAACCTAAGAATAGCGTTCCGACACATCAGTAAGGAATCGTTCAAGACACTGTACACAGTGTACGTCAGGCCCATATTGGAGTATGTAGCACCAGTCTGGAACCTGCACCCTGGTCAAGCACGTCAAGAAATTGGAGAAAGTGCAAAGGTTTGCAACAAGACTAGTCCCGGAGCTAAGGAGCATGTCCTACGAGGAGAGGTTAAGGGAAATAGACCTGACGACACTGGAGAACAGGAGGGATAGGGGGATATGATAACGACATACAAAATACCAAGAGGAATTCACAAGGTGGACAGGGACAGGATGTTTCAGAGATGATGTGACACAGCAACAAGGAAGAAGACTCAGGGATATTAGGAAGTATTTTTTCAGTCATAGAATGGTCAGGAAGTGGAATAGTCTGGAAAGTGATGTAGTGGAGGCAGGATCCATACGCAGTTGTAAGAAGAAGTATGATAAAGATCATGGAGCATGGAGAGTGTGGACCTAGTAGCGACCAGTGAAGAGGTGGGCCCACGAGCTGTGAATCGACTCCTGTAACCACAATTAGGTGAGTACACACACAAACGTACAGGCCAAGTTTCTATTAACAAGTGTTTTTGATAACTGGTAACTAGGTAAAAAGGACACAAGTGCAACTAATGTGACATTTTATTGTGGCAACGTTTCGCTCTCCAGGAGCTTTATCAAGCCATTACAAACAACATATGGACACAGAGGGTATATATATATATATAGGCTTCGAGAGAGGTGTAGTAGTTGTAATACTGGTGGAGGTAGTAGTAGTGGTGATACATGTGGTAAAAAAAAAAAGTCGACTTGTACACGGGTAAAGGGGTTATTAAAGTTATTGCTTGGGTAGCATAAAAATAGGTTGGGCAAATATTTATGGTCGGATCTGAGAAGGTCTGTTTCAGTGTTCCTCCTATTTTAAACCATACCACGGGCGGGGATAGAACCCGCGATCACAGAGTCTCAAAACTCCAGACCGAACCCGCGATCACAGAGTCTCAAAACTCCAGACCGCCCGTGGTATTGTTTGTTTGCAATCGTGTCATTACAATTTCGTGAGTCATTCCTGCTATTTTATGTTCTTACATAGTATCAGCAGCAACTATGAGATGGGTTTATACACAAATAACCCGCATTTAGAAGAGAGGAGCTTACGACGGCGTTTCGGTCCGACTTGGACCATTTACAAAGTCACACTAACAAAAAGGAGAGCAGGATAGGTATATATATATATATATATATATATATATATATATATATATATATATATATATATATATATATATATATATATATATATCTATATATATACGAGTTTACTGTTTTGAGGATGATTCTCCCTAAGACTTCAGAGATGATGAAGCTGCCTTTATTTTGTTAGAAACAGCGATTAATGCTGATTCAAGATATTTGCATCTGCGGAAATTAGGTTCTTTGATTACAAGTCAAGCGTTGAGTTTCATGGGGTAATTGGTGGAATTTCGGTGTTGTGCACTTGTCTTGTTCAAGTTATCGTTCCTACACGCATTGTGTCCAATGAGGCATGTTTCGAGATTCCTTGCTGTTTCACCTACATATATTCTGTCACAGTCTTCCCAAAGTATAGTGTAAACCCGTCCAATTGACTGGCTTTTGGTGCTTCGATTTTGTCCTGGTTAGATCCCTAACCATGACGTTAATACAACCGGTAACTAGCCTAACACACACACACACACACACACACACACACACACACACACACACACACACACACACACACACACACACACATACACAGATGAGGCAGATGAGAATCAGGCAGGACTTCAAAGAGACCTGGACATGCTGGACACGTGGTCCAGCAACTGGCTTCTTGAATTCAACCCTGCCAAGTGCAAAGTCACTACAAGTGATGTAGTGGAGGCAGGAACCATACATAGCTTTAAGACGAGGTATGACAAAGCTCTGGAAGCAGAGAGAGAGGACCCAGTAGCGACCAGTGAAGAGGCGGGGCCAGGAGCTGTGTCTCGACCCCTGCAATCACAATTAGGCGAGTACACCCACCCACCCACACACGCAGACACACACATGATTAGCCATGGTGCCGCTTATGTACCATCAATATCAACGTTAAACTGGTAGATTTAAGCACCTTGACACCATGACTGGGTGCCACCATTACACCTACCATAACAACGAGGATACGCGAGGACAACAAACAACAACAACAACAACAACAACAACAACAGTATCACTGTTCCATCTCTCGCATCACCTATAAAATGTTACCACATTTTATCTAATTAATCAACACCAAGTATTCCCTTGCATAATATTGCGTCACGAAGGGATAATACTGCCTCCTCTTGAATTTTTACATAATATTTTATAAATATTTATCTTATCAACACCAAAGATATACAAATAACATAATATTAAAAAACAAGTTTCTGACAAGGAAAGAAAAAATCTGTGGAGCCACGTGAATCCAGAAAAATAACAAGAGTTGATAACGAGAACTTCAAAATACGAAAACTAGAGCCAATGATGACACTATTCAATTTACTTGTGTTCTCTCGTTGAAAGTATTGTTCAGTGTTGACGGCTCCGTTCAAGGTAGCAGAGCTGTCAGCGCTGGAACAGATGTTGATATTATTTACGGCCCACAAAGAGCCAATAAAGCATTTAAATTATTGGAAATGTCCCAAAGACCTAAATCTGCACTTGCTGGAGCAGAGAAAGGTGCATACTCGGAGTCGCTTCAACAAGTCACCGCCCCCGTTGTCGTCCCAAACCAGGCCTCAAGGATGCTGGCTTGATCAAGCTGTAGTGCCTGCCGCCCACAGTCCAACATATATGCCAAAATCCGGCTAATCGGGAAGTGTTATGAGGAATCTGTCGAGTTTCTTCTTGAAGATAACTAGGGATGTGTTGATAATTTCCCTTATGCATGAAGGAGTGTTGAGTCGTGGTCCCTTTACAATTAATAAGTCCTCAGCATGGTGTGCAGGTTTAGAGTCAATCTCTGCCAAGTGTTCTAAGGAGTGCAGTTCTAGTGACTTCAACTGCTTCCAGTAATTTAGGTACTTCACTGAGTTTATATGAGCAGTGAAGGTTCTCGGTTCAGTGAAGGTTCACAGCTTCTTCAAGCTGTGTCACCGCATCATCACTAGGTTAGACAAGACAGCAGGTAGCAACCTTCAAGCTGTGTCACCACATCATCACTGGGCTAGACAAGACAGCAGGTAGTAACCTTCAAGCTGTGTCACCACATCATCACTAGGCTAGACAAGACAGCAGGTAGTAACCTTCAAGCTGTGTTACCACATCATCACTAGGCTAGACAAGACAGCAGGTAGTAACCTTCAAGCTGTGTCACCGCATCATCACTAGGCTAGACAAGACAGCAGGTATTAACCTTCAAGCTGTGTCACCACATCATCACTGGGCTAGACAAGACAGCAGGTAGTAACCTTCAAGCTGTGTCACCACATCATCACTAGGCTAGACAAGACAGCAGGTAGTAACCTTCAAGCTGTGTCACCGCATCATCACTAGGCTAGACAAGACAGCAGGTAGTAACCTTCAAGCTGTGTCACCACATCATCACTGGGCTAGACAAGACAGCAGGTAGTAACCTTCAAGCTGTGTCACCACATCATCACTAGACTAGACAAGACAGCAGGTAGTAACCTTCTTCAAGCTGTGTCACCACATCATCACTAGGCTAGACAAGACAGCAGGTAATAACCTTCTTCAAGCTGTGTCACCACATCATCACTGGGCTAGACAAGACAGCAGGTAGTAACTTTCAAGCTGTGTCACCACATCATCACTAGGCTAGACAAGACAGCAGGTAGTAACCTTCAAACTGTGTCACCATATCATCACTAGGCTAGACAAGACAGCAGGTAGTAACCTTCTTCAAGCTGTGTAAACATGTCATACAATACTCCCCATCCTCAGCAAGGATAAACTAACTTTGATGACACAAGTTTTCCCAAACTTCGCCTTACTTGCTACGTCCTATCAACATCTCGTTGACACAGTATTCCTACACTAACTTCTTTTTTTAAGCTAGGTTGAATCTGATAATGATTCTGGGATCATCGTGATCCAGTCTCCTGGAGGTTACCTGGAGGTTATTCCGGGGATCAACGCCCCCGCGGCCCGGTCCATGACCAGGCCTCCCGATGGATCAGGGCCTAATTAACTACGCTGTTACTGCTGGCCGCACGCAGTCCAACGTACGAGCCACAGCCCGGCTGATCCGGCACTGACTTTGGGTATCTGTCCAGCTCTCTCTTGAAGGCAGCCAGGAGTTTATTGGCAATTCCCCTAATGCTTGATGGGAGGCTGTTGAACAGTCTTGGGCCCCGGACACTTATGGTGTTTTCCCTTAGTGTACCAACGGCGCCCGTACTTTTAATTGGGGGCATTTTGCATCGCCTGCCCAGTCTTTTACTTTCGTAGGGAGTGATTTCTGTGTGCAGATTTGGGACCATTCCTTCCAGGATTTTCCAAGTGTAGATTATGATATATCTCTCCCTCCTGCGTTCCAACGAGTACAAGTCAGTGCTTCCAAGCGTTCCCATTAGTTAAGGCGCTTGACAGAACTTATACGTGCAGTAAAGGATCTCTGTACACTCTCTAGATCTGCGATTTCACCTGCTTTGTATGGAGATGTTAATGTACAGCAGTATTCCAGCCTAGAGAGAACAGGTGATTTGAAAAGGATCATCATTGGCTTGGCATTTCTCGTTTTGAACGTTCTCATTATCCAAGCCACCGCATATACTGGAAAGGAAACATTGGACCTGAC
The DNA here is from genome assembly GCF_038502225.1 of Cherax quadricarinatus. Classification (NCBI taxonomy): domain Eukaryota; kingdom Metazoa; phylum Arthropoda; class Malacostraca; order Decapoda; family Parastacidae; genus Cherax; species Cherax quadricarinatus. Next base: position 1,739,844 of record NC_091317.1, read on the forward strand.
TACCTTGGGCCAGTAGGCCTGCTGCTGTGCTCCTTTTTTATGTTCTTACAAATTAGAATTATCAAAGGCAAGTGTATACAGTAAATACCCTGCTTTGCTTTGTATTCCTTGATAATAGTTTGTAAAACTTTCCTGTCATATTACATGTTCATGTGATAGACCTATCAGAGTGCAAAATGTTTAACAGGTTTCCGCTTCAGTCTTATATGAGAGAGAGGTAGTTCTTCCCAGGATGGTTGCCGTCTTCCACCCTACTGTCTTCCCTTGTGGGTTCATCCCCGGGATAAAAATCCTCCTGGGTTAAACAGGATTAAGAGGCCTTCTCACTTTTGTCGACACGCAGTGTGGACCGTCCCTGCGGCCCTGACGCAGTGTGGACTATCCCTGTGGCCCTGTTGCAGTGAGGACCGTCCCCTGAAGCAGTGTGGACCATCCATGTGACCTTGAAACAGTGTGGACCATCCCCGTAACCGTGTCGCAGTATGGGGGGGTGATCCTCCTAGCACCCTAAAGGCAATGTGTGGACTCATAAAAAGAGACCATCCCCAAAGTGAGTGTAACCTTTGCCTACGTCTGTACGACTCTGACATTTGTCCTGACCTTTGCTTCTGTGTTATGAAGCCTGCAGACACTTCTATAGCGTCCATCTTCCTCCAACTGCTGACCTTCAACTTCTGGTACTTGCTACGGCAATGTGTGAAAAGGTAAAAAATACGATTGATTCTGATATCAAAATACAGTTAAGCGGCTATCAAAGGACATCAGGATGGTTAGGTATCCCCGAAGGGAGATATGCTTTGATGAGTTTCGAGATTTTTTTTACTCCAGGGGCCCGGCCAAAGGCCAGGTTTGTCTGATGCTTTCCTGGTCAACCGGCTGTTGTTGCTGGCAGCCCGCTGGCCCACATATCGATCATAACCAGGTTGATCCGGTACTCGCCCAGTTTCCTCGTGAAGGCTTTTATACTTGTCCAAGCGGTGTTTCTGGTAGATGTCGAACAATCCAAGACTACGAATGGTGATACAATGCTCTCTTAATGTGCCTACGGCGCCACCGCTGTTCACTGGGTTTATTTTACACTTCCTCCCATATTTCTCACTCCAGTATGTTGTTATGGCAGTATGCAGATTTGGGACAAAGCCCTCAAGTACTTTCCACATACATATCATATATTTCTCTTTCCCTCGCTCCAGCGAGTACATATTTAAGATTAGGACGTTCCCAGTAATTTAGATAGTTCAGTGGGGCCATACAAGCCGTAAATGATCTCTGTTTCTGTTCCAGATCTGACATTTCCCCCGTTCTGAACGGAGCTGTCAACACTTAATAATACTCTAAACGAGATAGAACAATTTCCCTTGTTTTGAAAGTTCTCATTTTCCTGGTAGACGTGACATTTGCTTTACTGTGTTCTTTGAAAGGTCGGCTGACATAATAACTCCCAGATCTTTTACGTGTTCTTTTCCTTCTATTTGGTGATCCTCTTGAGTTTTGTATACACTGTCCCTTTTGAGTTCTTCCTTCTTTCCATACCTAGGCAACTGGAACGTATCACCATTGAGGAAAAACGTCACAATATCATGACTGGAACAATATACAAATAACCCGCACCCTTCAGGTAAGGTCCAGGTAGGTACTTTTACCTTTGAAGAGTTTCGACAGACAAATTTATGACGACGTTTCGTTCCGACTTGGGTCATTAACTTGTCACAGTATGACCAGTTAATGGTCTAAATCTGACCGAAACGTCGTCATAAATTTCAGTCTCGTACAGTCTCGTTCAGTCTCGTACACCACTGAACATCTTGGTCTACGCTGCCCACCGGAAAACACAATTATATCATCCTGCATTTTTTCCGTGTCTTCCACAAAGGTGACTTTCATGCTAATTTTTGGTGACATTTGTATATGATACAAAACTGTGACGAGTGTTTTTACCTGCGTGTGCCACGAGGATAAGAAACAAGAGGCGCCAGCACAATGTCTGGGGCAGTGAGCATTTTTACCTTGAAAATGCCAGATTTGTTCTGTTTAATTCCACTCTTTGTGATTTATCAGCCAGAAAGTTGAAAATCCATCTGCCTATCTTTCCCCTTATGCCTTGAGCGTTCATTTTGTGTGCAATCACCCCTTGATAGCATACTGACTCACGTACAGTAGTTTATGATCACATTTGTTAAACGCCTCTAACCAGACAGAAGAGGCACGTAGACCGAGGATAGTTCTCAGAGAGCCTTCAGAAGTCCTGCAATTCACAATCCACAATGTTAGTACGAAAAAGAGCAGCGTTCTTTTTGTTTTTGTATGAAGTATGAGGAAATTTGGAAATCTTACAATGTGATAATTGTTGCCATGACCAAAAGTTCCACGGGGCGGATTTATCATAAGACTAAAACTTGTTTCGGGAGAAATTTCCCAGACAAACAAAACACTACAACCACCAGACCCACGTCCTCTTGAAATATCACACGTAATGCTTCCTCAGCTCCATGACCACCTCAGTCACACCTGCCACAGCAGACAAGTACCCGTCCACGGGTAAACCCGGCAACAAGTTCTTCATTCCACCTTCACTAACCTTACTGGTGGATGTCAGGACCTTCCTAACACACCTATAGTGTACCTAACTGTCGCGACAGGGTCTGCCAGGGGCGGGGACTGGTCTAGTCCCTGGTAAGGACACTGCTCATTCCATCGCCTTCACTCCCAGACGCCCATCTTCCACACTGACAGGAAGTTATATACAGGAACTCTTTATACAGTGAGGTGTGTATATATTCCCTGAGGTGTGTATCAGTGTGTATATATTCCCTGAGGTGTGTATCAGTGTGTATATATTCCCTGAGGTGTGTATTAGTGTGTATATATTCCCTGAGGTGTGCATCAGTATGTATATATTCCCTGAGGTGTGTATCAGTGTATATATTTCCTGATGTGTGTATCAGTGTGTATATATTCCCTGAGGTGTGTATCAGTGTGTATATATTCCCTGAGGTGTGTATCAGTGTGTATATATTCCCTGAGGTGTGTATCAGTGTGTATATATTCCCTGAGGTGTGTATCAGTGTGTATATATTCCCTGAGGTGTATCAGTGTGTATATATTCCCTGAGGTGTGTATCAGTGTGTATATATTCCCTGAGGTGTGTATCAGTGTGTATATATTCCCTGAGGTGTGTATCAGTGTGTATATATTCCCTGAGGTGTGTATCAGCGTGTATATATTCCCTGAGGTGTGTATCAGTGTGTATATACTCCCTGAGGTGTGTATCAGTGTGTATATATTCCCTGAGGTGTGTATCGGCGTGTATATATTCCCTGAGGTATCAGTGTGTATATATTCCCTGAGGTGTGTATATATTCCATGAGGTGTGTATCAGTGTGTATATATTCCCTGAGGTGTGTATCAGTATGTATATATTTCTTGAGAAGTGTATCAATGTTTATATATTCCTTGAGGTGTGTATTAGTGTATTTGCCTATCAGTTTATATACACTGAGGTGCACACCTCTGTATATATACACTGACGTGTATCTGTATGTACAGTGAGGAGCGTAACTTTGTGTATATACACTAAGGTGTGTATCTCTCAGTATATATATATATGTCGTGCCGAATATGTAAAACTGGTCAATTAGCAAGAACTCATTTAAAATTAAGTCCTTTCTGAATTTTCTTTTATAAGTTTAAAGATATATTTTTTCATTAATGTTAATGTAAAAATTTTTCATTTTGCTCCAAAAGAATCTTAGAAAACTTACCTAACCTTATTACAGCAAGAGCAATTTATTTTAGCCTAACCCAACTAAATATATTTTAGATTTGTTTACAGTAATATTTACAGTAATATATACAGTGAAATATATTTTTTTCGTTAGGTTCAGAATGATTTTGGCGAAATTATTGCATACACAAATTTTCACTTGTCCTGTATGGCAAGATGAGCGTTGCTATTTAAGCCAAGATCGCAAGTGCTGCCTCTTCGGCACGACATATATATATATATATATATATATATATATATATATATATATATATATATATATATATATATATATATACTAAGGTGTATCTCAGTGTATACACACTGAGGGGGCCCTGCTCTTGCTATTAACATTAAACAAACAATTGTTTCTTCAGTATACTTATTACCTCCCTTCTACCTCTCTCTTGTTGATTCTGGTGACATCACCCCCGCGATATCACCGGAATGACGCCCTGATCAATCAGGCTGTTGAACCTAGCAGCACCGAGCCCACCCTGAGCACCACAACGCAGTTTATTAACTAATTGAAGAGAGTTGGAGGACAGTTGGTAAATTCGCTCCTGTGCAAAGGAGGGGAAGAGAAAGAGAAGAATGGGATGAAAACGGTAGAGGAGAAGACGAACACGATAAAGGAGAGGACGAAGTAGCAGGAGTATTAAGCAAAGATAATCCTTTGCTCACTTTTGTCTCCCGGCATCATTCACTTCCTTGGCTTCTGTACAATATTCTTGATGTCTGCTGCTGCCATCATTTAAGATCTCGTGTGTGTGTCTCCTCCCTCCCTCTCTACAGCGCTCCATGACTGCGCCACACATGGCTGCCAGATTAATATTTCTTGCACAGCCGACAAAGACACATTTCTTTTTCATTATCTTGTAAGTGATTGGACCGTCGTTGTTTTCTTCCTTGCGCTGAACAAGCCATACGGATTCAGTTTCATGAAATGCGATACAATATAAATATCTTCGTGCTAAAAAAACGTGATAGTTAGTAACTTTGTATATCTGGTATTTACTGCCGGTGTTGGTGTTAGACAACACAGGTGGAACACCGTATGTGTGGCAGTCGTATGTGGCACTCTCCCTGAGAGAGAGAGAATTGCTCCCAACAAAACGTTGGAATACACAAAGCGTTCTGGATTGTCTTGACTTCGTGTATACTTCCCTTGTTTGGGCTAGAACACCAGACAAGGAGTAGAATGAAATTAACTCAGAGACCCCCACACCACCGTATGTCCTCAGATGACGGTAAAAACCCCTAGCTTGGCTAGGTGCGCCATTCTTGTAGGATTGTGTGGTCCTGTGGGTTAGAGCGTCATGTGTTTTCGCTCACCATGAGGTGAGCCAAAACAGCATGGGTTCGAGTCCTTGGCTAGTCGCAGTGTTGTTATTGATATAATTATATATATATATATATATATATATATATATATATATATATATATATATATATATATATATATATATATATATAGTGGAAGGAAGGCGGGGCAGGGGTCGGCCTAGGAAAGGTTGGAGGGAGGGGGTAAAGGAGGTTTTGTGTGCGAGGGGCTTGGACTTCCAGCAGGCATGCGTGAGCGTGTTTGATAGTAATGAATGGAGGCAAATGATTTTTAACACTTGACGTGTTGTTGGAGTGTGAGCAAAGTAACATTTATGAAGGGGTTCAGGGAAACCGGCAGGCCGGACTTGAGTCCTGGAGATGGGAAGTACAGTGCCTGCACTCTGAAGGAGGGGTGTTAATGTTGCAGTTTAAAAACTGTAGTGTAAAGCACCCTTCTGGCAAGACAGTGATGGAGTGAGTGATGGTGAAAGTTTTTCTTTTTCGGGCCACCCTGCCTTGGTGGGAATCGGCCAGTGTGATAATTAATAATATATATATATATATATATATATATATATATATATATATATATATATATATATATATATATATATATATATATATATATATATATATATATATATATATATATATATAAAATGTGCCGAATAGGAAAAATTGGTCAATTAGCAAGAACTCATTTAAAATTAAGTCCTTTCTAAAATTTTCTCTTAAACGTTTAAAGATATGTCTTTTCTATTTATGTTAATGTGAAAATTGATAATTTTCTACCAAAAAATTTACCTAACCTTATTATAACAAGCGCAATTTAATTTAGCCTAATCCAGCTACATATATTTAAGATAAGCTTAAAATAATTTAATAATAAACAAACACAATGAAATATATTTTTTTCGTTAGGTTCTGAATAATTTCTGCGAAATTATTGCATATACGAATTTTCGCTTGCCTTAATCGGCAAGAACAGCGTTGCTATTTAAGCCAAAATCGCCAGTTTTACTTAATCGGCACTAATATATATATATATATATATATATATATCTATATATATATATATATATATATATATATATATATATATTTTATTTTTTTTATTATCACACTGGCCGATTCCCACCAAGGCAGGGTGGCCCGAAAAAGAAAAACTTTCACCATCATTCACTCCATCACTGTCTTGCCAGAAGGGTGCTTTACACTACAGTTTTTAAACTGCAACATTAACACCCCTCCTTCAGAGTGCAGGCACTGTACTTCCCATCTCCAGGACTCAAGTCCGGCCTGCCGGTTTCCCTGAACCCCTTCATAAATGTTACTTTGCTCACACTCCAACAGCACGTCAAGTATTAAAAACCATTTGTCTCCATTCACTCCTATCAAACACGCTCACGCATGCCTGCTGGAAGTCCAAGCCCCTCGCACACAAAACCTCCTTTACCCCCTCCCTCTCTCTCTCTCTCTCTCTCTCTCTCTCTATATATATATATATATATATATATATATATATATATATATATATATATATATATATATATATATGCAATAAGATCACAGTAAACAGGTGATTTCAGAATATGCAAAACAACCACTCTGAAAGAATAAGAAATTCCAAGTGCTTTCGTGACTACTCACATTATAATGTGAGTAGTCACGAAAGCGCTTGGAATTTCTTATTCTTTCAGAGTGGTTGTTTTGCATATATATATATATATATATATATATATATATATATATATATATATATATATATATATATATATATATATATATATATATGTCATGCCGAATATGTAAAACTGGTCAATTAGGAAAAACTCATTTAAAATTAAGTCCTTTCTAAAAAAATTTCTTACACGTTTAAAGATATATTTTTTTCATTAATGTTAATGTAAAAATTTTTAATTTTGCTCCAAAAGAATCTTAGAAAACTTACCTAACCTTATTATAACAAGAGCAATTTATTTTAGCCTAACCCAACTAAATATATTTTAGATTTGTTTACAGTAATTTAATATTAAACAAACACAGTGAAATATATTTTTTTCGTTAGGTTTAGAATGATTTTGGCGAAATTATTGCATACACAAATTTTCGCTTGTCCTGTATGTCAAGATGAGCGTTGCTATTTAAGCCAAGATCGCAAGTTCTGCCTATTCGGCACGACATACTACAAGACCTTGTACCAGGCGCAGGAGCTACAGTGAGGCACTACAAGACCTTGTACCAGGTGCAGGCGCTACAGTGAGGTACTACAAGACCTTGTACCATATATATATATATATATATATATATATATATATATATATATATATATATATATATATATATATATATATATATATATATATATATACATATGCATAGTTAAGATCGCCCGTCTGCGATTGTTTGCATACATATATATATAATATATATATATATGTGTGTGTGTGTGTGTGTGTGTGTGTGTGTGTGTGTGTGTGTGTGTGTGTGTGTGTGTGTGTGTGTGTGTGTGTGTGTGTGTGTGTGTCGTGCCGAATAGGCAGAACTTGCGATCTTGGCTTAAATAGCAACGCTCATCTTGCCATATAGGACAAGTGAAAATTTGTGTATGCAATAATTTTGCCAAAATCATTCTGAACCTAACGAAAAAAATATATTTCACTGTGTTTATTTAGTTTTAAATTATTGTAAACAAATCTACAATATATTTAGTTGGGTTAGGCTAAAATAAATTGCACTTGTTATAATAAGGTTAGGTAAGTTTTCTAAGATTCTTTTACTGCAAAATTATAAATTTTTACATTAACATTAATGAAAAAAAATATATCTTTAAACGTATAAGAGAAAATTTTAGAAAAGACTTAATTTTGAATGAGTTCTTGCTAATTGACCAGTTTTACATATTCGGCACGACATATATATATATATATATATATATATATATATATATATATATATATATATATATATATATATATATATATATATATATATATATATATATATATATATATATATATCAGATTTTCAAGTGCACAAGAAACGTTACATTAATGATACATAATACTGACAGGTTGAGGAATAAGACGTGTGTAACACCTGTGTATCTTTACTGACGTCAGTGATGACACAGGTGTTGCACAAGTGTTTTACTTACAAAGAACGTTAAGAAACTGGGAAAATTAACGTATTAAAAATGATGAGAGTTTGCCAATAAAGAATCTACGTCTCCAACGGCCGTTTCTGCACGTATTACAGTTCGCTGATTTCTGACCAGTCTAAACTTACAAAAACTGAATATTAATTATTCAAGGTTAGGTTGCGGTTTAATTTTTATTATTCCGTATTTATATATAGTTACCCTACAACAGCGAGAGAACTATACAAAGGTTAATTACGTCTGGCAGCGCGAGTTATGTCGGTATCCCCAGGCACGGTGCTCAAGTTGAAAGGCGGCCTACCTTGCCGGTGGTGGAGGCAAGAACCTCCACTCCTCCGATACTCGCGAAACACATTACGTACCTACTTGCACTCATGTTCCTCTGTGGCCTGTTGAAGATTGCCCATCCAGCTTGACTTTATACGCTGTAATAACCAACCCTAACGAACACCTCCCGCTTGTTCTGCCAACACTAACAGCTTGACCGATCATGCTGTCAACCAGGTATGGTCTGAGACCTGGAAGCAAGGGTCATCCCAGTAACCATCAACAAACAAGTCGTCAGGTAAACAGAAGTCCTGCCACGCTTCACGTCACTGTTTTAATATGTTATAATAACAGACAACAGGCATGGAAAGTGTTCTGAAACACCGTTGTTGTTATCACAGTCATTACCGTTTAATACTGCAGCGTGCGATGACCCCGGATATCCGCTCCTCCTACACCCATCTCTCTTACTCGCTTTAAGTCGCTCGCTCACACACGTCAGGAGCTGTGACTCGATCTCTGCAATCACATATAGGTGAGAACACACTATCGACAGGCAAATCTAACCCAAAGTTGCTATACAGCAACATCAGAAGGAAGACAACAGTAAGGTATCAGATAATAAAGCTAAACAAGATAATTCACAAGAAATAACCAGAAATACAACGAGGAATTAAATAAAAAATCTGAGGCAGTCTCAGAGTCAAAGAGGTTAGACCACACCAACGCATATCGAGAACAATGCACAAAACAAAAGTGGCAAAGATACTACTGAGTGAGCTAGATACTCTGAAGACAATGGGGCCAGATAAGATCTCTTCGTGGGTTTTGAAAGAAGCTGCATCACTGTGCAAGTGGATCATGCCTGAGCAAGACTCACTACGAGTCCCTGCCACCTGTGACGATGTCTTCAACTACTGTACCTCTGGTTCTGGTATACATGTCACTCTCCTCACTCATTTGCTTCAGATTCATCACTGTCTCTGGTATATATTAACGGTATTGGAGTGAAAACGTCACTAGTTGGCGAAACGTTGTCTCAGTTAAGATATCCAGATGTTCTACATGTGTCTTATTTATCTACCTGACGTTATTCAGGAAGGGTGAAACGTCTCATCAATAAAGAGAACCAGATGTTACGCATGTGTCTTGTTCATCTTCCTTATATTATTCAGGAAGGGTGGGGATTTCCGGAAAAAACCCAGCACCCAGCCTCAAACTCCCTCACTCCTTGATGGGAGGGATGGCAGAAAGAAAGGAGAAACGAAGAGGAAGAGGAAGCAACAGGAAGTAAAGAAGGGCGGGAAGGAGATAGGGACGAGAGAGGGGGAGACGGAGAAAGGGAAGGGAATTAGGGAGAGATTGAGGGGAAGGAATATTAAAGGAGCGAGAGGGATAGAGGTATGAAGAAAGGGAAAGAGAGGAAGGGGAAGAGAGGAAGAGGAAGGAGTAACACGCAACAGGAACTTCAACGTAAGTCTCACAACCCCCCCCCCCCACCTCTCACCTTGTTTACACCGCCACCACAATCTTTGCTGAGCGGTTTCCTAGCCAGAAAATCTTATAACCAAGTTATAAAGCCCATCATAATTGCTAAATACTTTACCTCCACGTCAAACTTCTCGGTAATGTTTACCAGTCTCTTGAAAACACGCATTTGCATGATTAGTTTATGGATTATGCAAAAATATGGGAATACTTTATGTTTCACGTGAGTGAGGACCCCAGGGATCACAGTGGTAAAATATGCACTTCATGATACCATAATCTTGAGAGAGAGAGAGAGAGAGAGAGAGAGAGAGAGAGAGAGAGAGAGAGAGAGAGAGAGAGAGAGAGAGAGAGAGAGACGGGGAAGATGTCAGATAACAGGAAAAAAGACCAACGTGGTTCTTATACATAAAATGGGAGAGAGAAAGGGAGCACCGCACTATAGACCAGCATCAATGACATGCATACTATCCAAAGTTTTGAAGAAAATTGTGAGAGGGGTATTGGAGAACTTGGGACAGGAAATGATTTGTCAGAGAAAACTAGCACGGATTTTGGCAGTGGAAATCCTGCCTTACGAACTTACTGGAATTTTATACGTTAAGTCACAGCGATAAAGTAAGGACAGGGATGGGTAAAGTAAGGACAGGGATGGGTAAAGTACCCCAGAGGAAAGTAAGTGTTGAGATATCAGGATGACCAAGAGTAACAATATGGCTCTCACAAGTGTTGGTACTGAAACTGATACTAATATTTGTGAATGATATACTAGAATGGATGACCTCCACAACATGTCTGTATGCTGACCATATAATATTACAGGAGACGTGAACAGGCTCAGGATGTGATCCAAAAGATGGCTGCTGGAGTTTAATCCAAACACCAACGGTCAAGTGGACTAAGGAAGACTGGTAATAAATCGAATAATACACCCACAAAAAAATACAAATAAGTGCAACAAAGAATATTATATAAAGCAGTATACGTCATTACTACTGAATATATATAATAGGGAGATGAGGACAAGAACTAAAATTTAGATTGGCGAGCCTAGTCGCTAGTCTGGGGAGTGGGGCCAAGGCGTTGGAGGCGTGATACATGGGTTCTCTCAGGCTCTAGTTTTTGTACTGATTCAACCTGACATTTTAATCTGGTGGGCGAAAATTGCGAGGATATAGAAATTTCCCACGCAGGGGAAATCCCAGATCATTACCATGCGACGTGTCCTCGGGTTCATGTGAAATAATGTCCATCGAGCTGAAATTCAACCTATTGCGAAGTTACCCCCTAGGCTAAACACTCATTAGGCTTTCTGGCTCTCGCTCTCTCTCTCTCTCTCTCTCTGGCTCTCTCTATATATATTTATATACTTATATATTCAATAGCAACACTGCGACTAGCCGAGGACTCGAACCCATGTCGTTTTGGCTCGCCTCACAGTGGGCCAAAACGACATGGGTTCGAGTCCTCGGCTAGTCGCAGTGCTTTTTACTGATTAAATACCACTCGTCCGTGGTTACAATATATATATATATATATATATATATATATATATATATATATATATATATATATATATATATATATATATATCAACACGTCAGCCGTCTCCTAGCTTAGTAAGTCAGGCCATGCTGGTTCTTAACACAGCCTAGCACAACGATTACAGGTACATTATCATTTATTTGGTTTGAAATTACTAATAAATAGATAATACAAAAAAAAGAAAATAAGAGAACGGAAATACCAGAGTTCTTTCGTGCGCTTATACACAGTTTCTGAGGAAATGAAGTTATGTGTTTTACTATATACATTTAGCAGTGTATATCACGTATGATTTCACCTAGGTCATGTTAACGTATCTTCACCTATACCGAACTATATACAGAAGTATATACCCGGTTTACATACACCTTGAGATGTAAACCTCTTGGTGTCACCACACCTAGATGTGTATATCTCTGAGTTTACATACAATGTTCTTACTTAATCCCAATGTCAGGGACTAAAGTGTTCTTGATGTAGCCTTAATGACCCTGGTGCAGTCGATAGGCTTTAAACTTAAACTACTAATAAGCTGATAGTTAATTACACATTTGCTGTTCCAGTCTTGAATAATGGTGTGACCTTGGCTAGCATTCTTGAATAGTGGCGTGACCCTTGCTAGCTATCATATGTGGATGAATAAGTCACATGTGCAACACGTTAGTTTCAATTTCCGAAACGTTTCATCTACGCAGTAGGCTTCTTCAGTCGAAAAAATGGTATGGTGATACCGACAAGATGCGGATAAGATGACCCGCAGCTGGAGCTTTTGGTCATCTGTCCGAGGCCTTCCGCTGGCTTACCGGTCCAGCCCATCAAAAATTATGGTTTATGTCTGAAGCCGAAGCACGAGACTTGTTAGCTACCATAATTATTATTATTATTATTATTATTATATTCACAGGGAAGTACTAAACTTCAATAGATCATGAAATAATGATACAAAATACTAACACTATGAAGAGAGAAATGCAGTACTACGCTCCTTTAACGAAGACATTTCACAAACAGTTGTCTTTGTAACCCAATTAAAGCCCACCGTTTGGGCGAAACGTCAATACAAGTATCATACAGCGCTAGTTATGTGATGAAATCGGGTTTGTTCTGATGAGTAGCTCCAATTCCTTGGATCAGGAGTCCTTGAACAGCCTCAAGGCACCTCAGGGCTTAACTTTTCAAGGGCATTTCCGGCTTGGGCATTTGCTGTATTGGTCTATGGATTATGATTATTCAAAAGTAGGCACTAAACCCGTATGGGCCATACAGCGTTGATCTGAAAACTAAGCTGAAAGTTGTGTTAAACCAGGCAGTCATTTAGTTATCACTAAGAAGAACCCTTCCCTGGCTGTCCATTAGTGCTTCAAGAGCTCTCACATTTTTCTGACGTCTTTTATATTTAAGAATTTTTAACTGCTGGCTTTTACGGTACGATATTATCTTTTCCCATCCCCATTTACTACGCTTGATATTTCTCTTGCCTCTGCTCTGTAATATTATAAGATTTGCATAATCCTCTGGTTCTCTCATCCTTTTAGAGTTCTTACGTGTTCCGTTTATGCCTGCTAGCTGTTAAATGCTTTATCATCAGCGCTGGCTTTGTTTCTCGTCATTCCTTTACTTTTGGGGATATTATCCCTCTTAACCAAGTCTGCACCACTAACATCTCAATGTGCTTTTTAAATGTCACTCCACGATTTAAGAGACATTTGTGATAAGTGTACACCAAAGTATTATGATTATTAAAACCTAATTCTTCACCACGATAAAAACTGTCAACAATAAGTACAACGTGGTGCTGTGACCATCTCACAGAACTCTTCAGATTCTGCAAATTCAACATTGCATGTTACTTGTGGTGCAGCATTATATTTGTAATGCAAAAGAAAAGTTACTCCTCGCTCACTGTAGCTTCCCTTGCTAGGTACTCCTTAACTTTACCCTTTACCAAGACAGTAGAGGCATCGACCAGTTCATGGCTAAAGTTAAGAAGCACCTAGCAGATGAATCCGCAGAAAGAAAGTGACCTTTTGCATTAATAATATAATGATATATCACGTGAAGGCAGCCTGAACTGGTAAACTTCTCAACGGTGGAGTGTCCCAGCTTCCCAGTAGCCGCCCCGAAGTTTATTTATCTCTACTGATTTATACCAGTGTGTCTTTCATGACTGGAAGGAAGCGTATAATTTGGATGTGTTTTTGCCTCAAGATTCCAGGTAAAGCAGAATAAAAAAGCACAATACCGTGATTGGAACAATTCACAAATGAACCACACTTTTGAGAGAAAATTTATTAATACATTTCGGTCTGTCTTGGACCACTGTCAAATCACGTTAAGTTGTGACTTGACAAAATAGTCCAGGACGGACCGAAACGTCGTCACAAGTTTCCTGTAATTTACCTGTTAATTCACCTGTTACCTATATCAAAAGTTTCCTTATTCTCGCGGCTGCCCTTGGATCAGTGCTGTATAATCCTCCGGGTTTAGCGCTTCCCCCTTGATTGTAATAATAATAATAATGCCCTTGGATCAGGCCTCCATAAAGACTGCTTGGTTAACCAAGCTGTTGCTGCTGGCGGGCCTCCGGTGTACACACAGCATGGATGATCAGCCACTTGACAGTGCTAGCAAGCCAATTTCCTCCTAAATACTTCTACACTTGTTACAGCACTACTTCTGATGTCTGCTGGTAGCAAGTTGAATAATCATGGCCAAAAGTATTCTTTTCCTGTATCCTATTTATCACTGGGTTTATTTTACACCTCCAAATCTGTGTGTCTGTGTGCAGATTTAAGACAAAGCCCTCCAGTATCTTTCTTGTGTATATTACGCATCTCTTTCGCCTTCTCCCCATAGAGTATATTTTTATTTTTTAAGGTATTCCTAGTAGTATAAATGCTTTACTGACTCGCGATAAGCAATGAACACTTTTTCCAACTTTGCTCTCTCTCCCGCCTTGAACGGAGCTGTCAACACTGAGTAATATAGTACTCTAAGCAAGAGAATACCAATGACTTGAAGTCACTACTGACATTGTTTCTCTTGGTTTGAAAGTTCTCATTATTTACCTTGTCATATTCCTTTCACAGTATCTGCTTTGTATTTTTTTGAAGACATTATTATACCTAGGTCTTTCATAAGTTCTTTTCGTTCTATCAGGTGATCCTACAATGTTTGGTATACCTTTCCTCTTTTGAGTTCCTCATTTTTCTTCATATCTAAGCAACAGAAATTTGTTCCCATTGAAAATCATGTCATTTTTCTATTGAAGATTGAGACACCTATGCAGCATATGGGAATCTTTATTCAGGAAACGTTTCGCCACACAGTGGCTTCATCAGTCCAATACAAAGAGGAAGGAGTAAGGAGAGGAGGAGTATGAGGTAATCAGTCCCTCAACCTGGAGTCGATGTGTTCAGTCCATCAATCTTGTAGAATGTACAGCATAGGGCCGTAGACGTGGCTTATATACTGTAGTGAGGTGAGGTGAAGCAGGTGGAGGCGGGGTCATAGTGGTACCATCCACTAGTCGAAGTAGGTCTTCGTCCAAAGGTTGAACAAGTGTTGAAGAATTCTTTGTAACAAGATCCCATAATGCTGTGTCTGACAGTTGTGATGAATGGTTTTGAAAAACCGACAAGTTGAAGATTGAGACACCTATGCAGCATATGGGAATCTTTATTCAGGAAACGTTTCGCCACACAGTGGCTTCATCAGTCCAATACAAAGAGGAAGGAGTAAGGAGAGGAGGAGTATGAGGTAATCAGTCCCTCAACCTGGAGTCGATGTGTTCAGTCCATCAATCTTGTAGAATGTACAGCATAGGGCCGTAGACGTGGCTTATATACTGTAGTGAGGTGAGGTGAAGCAGGTGGAGGCGGGGTCATAGTGGTACCATCCACTAGTCGAAGTAGGTCTTCGTCCAAAGGTTGAACAAGTGTTGAAGAATTCTTTGTAACAAGATCCCATAATGCTGTGTCTGACAGTTGTGATGAATGGTTTTGAAAAACCGACAAGTTGAAGATTGAGACACTTATGCAGCATATGGGAATCTTTATTCAGGAAACGTTTCGCCACACAGTGGCTTCATCAGTCCAATACAAAGAGGAAGGGGAGAGGAGGAGTATGAGGTAATCAGTCCCTCAACCTGGAGTCGATGTGTTCAGTCCATCAATCTTGTAGAATGTACAGCATAGGGCCGTAGACGTGGCTTATATACTGTAGTGAGGTGAGGTGAAGCAGGTGGAGGCGGGGTCATAGTGGTACCATCCACTAGTCGAAGTAGGTCTTCGTCCAAAGGTTGAACAAGTGTTGAAGAATTCTTTGTAACAAGATCCCATGATGCTGTGTCTGACAGTTGTGATGAATGGTTTTGAAAAACCGACAAGTTGAAGATTGAGACACCTATGCAGCATATGGGAATCTTTATTCAGGAAACGTTTCGCCACACAGTGGCTTCATCAGTCCAATACAAAGAGGAAGGAGTAAGGAGAGGAGGAGTATGAGGTAATCAGTCCCTCAACCTGGAGTCGATGTGTTCAGTCCATCAATCTTGTAGAATGTACAGCATAGGGCCGTAGACGTGGCTTATATACTGTATTGGACTGATGAAGCCACTGTGTGGCGAAACGTTTCCTGAATAAAGATTCCCATATGCTGCATAGGTGTCTCAATCTTCAACTTGTCGGTTTTTCAAAACCATTCATCATTTTTCTATTGTTTGTATCCTCTTAAAAAATTTTCAAGTCCTTTACTGAGGTGACTTTCAAACTGGTTTATGTATCATCCATAATACAATTATTATTATTATAACTAAGCGCTAAACCCACAAGGGTCATACAGCGCTGCAATGATGATACAAAAGATGTGATTTGTGTTCTTGTCTTCTATAACGATGAAAAATATTAGATCTGCCAGGACCGTGCCTTACAGTACTGATATTTGAACCTAGTTAATGCTGAATTTTTACACTTTGCTGGCCTGGGGCCATGCTTTTCTGTTCAGCAGGGTTGTTGCTGCTGACGGCCAGCTGACCCACATATCCATCACAGCCTGGCTGATCTGGCACTTGGCGAAAGCAGAGCTTCAGGAAATATTTTTGATACCTGCTGATAAAAAGTTGAATAGACTTGGATGACTAATATCGCCAGTGTTTTCTTGTATCCATGGCAATCGTACTTAAAAGGCGTACTAAAATTTTTTTTTTTTGACAAGTCCACAGGATTCACAGCATTTCGGTCAGTCCGTGTATTACTAGAGAATGTTAAGCACAATGCACAATCCGAATCCACTGAATCTATAATAAAAAATAGTAACTTACCATGAACTCAAGCACACTGAACAAACACGCTTTATTAACTCAAATGTTTGACGCACTTGCTTCCACGCTTGTGACTTACAGTGGTTTGTTTCTGAACCAGTAGTCGTCCCCTTCACATCATGCTGGTGGCGGAACGTTAATGATTATCTCCGTGTGCTGATTCTTGGTGGAACCTCTCTCATGTTCATCATTCGTCACCAGTGCTACCTTTGAAGAAGTCCTAGTGTGAAAGATCATGTAACCTCAGCGACATAAGGCAACCCAAGTCTTAAAAAATAAAAAAGTCTTTTATCACATCTTGAACTTGACAAAGCGGTTTACTCCTTGGTTTTCCAGGAAAGTGAAGGCTACTAGTTTGAAAGCCGAGTATACATCCAGCTGCAGTGCGTTCAGTTTTGACTGGAAAACCGGACTGGATAATAAATACCAAATTTTGGGCCAAAAAATATTACAGCCTTCAATTTGGCATCTTAATCCCTCCAAATTTTTCTTTTAGGTAAGGAAATCACTTTCAACACTCACTGTCTTTAGAGTTCTTCATTAGGCCGTTTTACACGCTGTGGCAGACCTATTCTTTTCGGATTGAACAGAAGCACATGTACACTGAATTGCCCCGAAGTATTCGTTCCTGCTGATCATTTTTACATCTTATAGTCATTTGTACTGTCTCGGATATTCCATAAGCATAAGAAAATTTTTTCGTGTACCCAAGTTACAGACCAAGCAATAGGCTAATATATTTCACTGGTGGTGAACATATTTAGCTGTCTTCCGTAGAACTTCCACAATCTCAAATCTCGACGACAGTACGTGCCGCAGGTACGAATAGATTTTATTTTCCATTGTAGAGAAGCACTACTTTCAGGCTGAGTTTCTTGGATACAATGAATAACCTCCGTTCATCAGAAAATGATCATAGCCTAGATCCCTAATAAGGCCATTCACTTCAGCGCGCGCGCACTATTCTTCACATGGTAAAAAGTTGCCAAGCTAGCATGTTTTACGCGAATGATTTTTGTGCCTTCTGCCAACAATTCTGCCTGTAGACATCTCCAGGTCCCTGACAGGATCCTCTCACTCATCCTGGATGATTAAGTGAGGTTATTTCATAGATTGCAAATCTTCTGGTTTGTAAAGTTCAGCGTCACCGTGTCATCACCACCATCACTTTCAATGTCAGTAGCAGCTGGTGGAACAGGTACTAGAGTCTCCTTATGCGGCACGCATCTAAATATATCTTGTTTTTTTCCTTTGTGAATTTAGCAACACTAACCGTGCAGAAGTAACATTCAGAAGGTAAAAGGACACAAGTGCAACTAATATGACCATTTAAAGTGGCAACGTTTCGCTCTCCAGGAGCTTTATCAAGCTCTTGGAGAGCGAAACGTTGCCACAATAAAATGTCACATTAGTTGCACTTGTGTCCTTTTACCTAACATATTGTTGATAATTCTACCAACATTAATACAGCATTCAGAAGATTCTCCTGCTGCTGCCTCACATCACTGGCGCGGGGAATGGCATCGGTGTTCCTTGCGAATTCAACCAGTGTGTAAGTCTGAAGGTACAGAGTACGTGTGGTGTCCAGGCTGTCACGTCGTCCATCTTACAACCAAACTAGCGCTTGTATTTATGTTTTTCTGTTGGGTAGGAGGCGTATATCTGCCACACGTGTGGCGAAAAAAGTAGAGATTTTATATAGATCTTTTCAAGCTTCTAACTGAATTCCTTTGACATTCATATTCATTATTTACTTCTCTCTTAATGATACATATAAGGTAAAAATGTATCATTAGGATTCTTATGTATCGTGAACTTTATTGTAAAAAGATTCCGCCCTTCATAATAAAGTTATTCTATGTTATTTTATGTAGTAAAACCCATGTAAATGAAATGAATTATATATGTGTGGGACACAGTGGGATGAACAATAGTGACGCTCCATCGCGACGTATGCGCCATATTTACGTTAGGTACACATGAGATTTTTAATCAGTGATAAGCTCTAAACCTGTAGGAGTTATACAGCGCCTACATAATCAGCGTGTGTTGGTGCCTGAGTGACGTCCAATCTGGTGACGTAGTTGTGATGTATGTGCATGCTGTTCAGACTGCTGCCAGTAATACGTGCATGATGTTCAGATGTCGACAGTAATACTTTAAATACGCGAAACTACATTTCCATTTTTCTGTAAATAAAATGGGTGGTCATGACAACAAAAAAGTAAAATCACAGCGTTAGTGAGTATTTCATATATTACAACTGAGGCTGAAAAGCACTATGAAGCACAAGCTTGCTGACACCTAGAGTATGCACCACCCTCCTTGACAGCCTGCCCATCAACCTCTCTACATCTTCTGGACAAGATAGATTTGCGTGTAGTGACTTCCCCGAGCCTCCACAAAGAAAGAACAAAATGGCACAATACTGTGACAGCAGCAATACACAAATAACCCACACATAGGAGAGACGAGCTTATGACATCGTTTTTGTCCGACTTAGACCATTTACAAATTACACTGTGACTTGTAAATGGTCATAAGTCTCTCGCCTATGTGCAGGGTATTTGTGTACTAAGCCTACTATCCCTGCATGGAACAGTCACGCAAGTCGACGCCTTCAACTAGCAAAGATGACGCTCACTAAGTTATGTTTCAAGGAGAGAGGTGCCTTGATCTAAAGAATTGGAGCTATCTTCCTATTCCTTAGATAAAACCTGACCATCACTCCCCAGGCGATAAATGATAGCCACGGATTTGACGCTTCCCTGAGAATGCAATACTACTAACAATCCCAACCTCGCGGGAGACCCGAAGAGAATGATTATTTCAAGATGATCGCCCAACTATAAATTAACTCACTATGTACTTTTCTTTAAGCAACTAGTCTTTGAAATACACTATTAATTTTCTAAGGTATGTATGCACGCTAATTTCTAAACGAGCGAAGAAAGCACCAAAATTAATACTGGTTATTTAGGCTTTATGTCTTAGTTACCGTAAATTTATACATGGCAACCACTAATAACAACTTTCATAGACGGGAATGTGCCTCCTGCCAGCGGGGTTACATTTTCATCACTTCAGTATATTTAGTTGGAAACTGAATGTTCGTTTGTAAGGTGAAAGAAATGCTTTAATACCTCCCCATCAATTATCGTTCAGTCCTCCCCTGACTCACATTTAAAATACTTTCTCAAGATAAGAAATCAAGTGAACTAATTAAATGAAAACGCTGGCTCATACCTGACTCCAGCCTCACCCTCTGCGCTGCAGGACTGGTGCTTAATGTCAATGTTTGTAAACCTGTGATATCACCGAATAAACAACGGCTCAGGACAAGACAGGAGGAGGGAGAATGCAAGAGAACGAGAGAGCAAGCTAGAGAGAGCTAGTAGGGGAGCGAACGCTAAACCAGTAGGAATCATACAGTGCCTGAGGGAATGGGATGTAATCAGGTTCAATCCACGGAAAGGGAGGTCAGGTTTAATCCCTTTATCAAGAGCCCTCATCAGCGTAAAGAAACCTCCCATGAGGGGACAGAGATCCCTGGTCTTCAGTTACATTTCAAACCATTAACCTCCAGAGTTCCACTTGATTTCAGCAACCAGGATATACTGCCATCGAGCAGGTCATTAAGACCCGTGTCAAGTGATTTTCTGACAAATAAATTAACACATATCCGTCAGCTGTTTGTCAAGACCCCTCAATATGCCAATGGTCATTGCACGATGAACCGCGTCTCGTTTGATTAGTGAAATTGTGCAACTTTGGGAGTAATAAGTATTTGGAGGGGTGACCACAGAACACATGCTGCTGCTGGCATTCCCTTGGTACAGGTCGCTAGCGATAAAGTGGCATACAGCCTTCGGCTCACACCAGGAGGTCCCAGATTCCATGGTGGAGCCGATAAGAAACGTTGAGCATGTCTCCCTACACCTATTCCCCGTGTTCACCTATCAATAAGTAGGTACCTGGGTGTTATCCTACTGTTGTGGATCGCCTCCTGGGGAAGAGGGCCAAATGTTCCTAATGGAGGTACGTCATATTGGGTTATCCTGGATTTACTAACCCTTTTGCTAAACTTGTCTAAATTTTTACAAGACGGCACGGTCGGCTGAACGGGCTACTCCTTACCAAATATTAACAATAAAGAATAAAGTCATAATACGGTGGTTGGAACAATATACAAATAACCCGTACTTGGGAGACAAACGTAGGACGGACGTGTCGGTCCGACTTGAACCATACAATTTATCTTTTACAGCAGGTTTATTAACCTTGTTTACAAATAACATTATTTATTTATGCACCTTGTGTCAAGATTCTAAGAATAACGTTCAGTAATTAATTTATTTTCATTCCTTTGTTGGCATTCTCACAACTGATCTTTTGTCCCCCGCTAACTAGTTTAATTATTGAACAATACATACATATATACATACATACATATATATATATATATATATATATATATATATATATATATATATATATATATATATATATATATAAGAACTCATTTAAAATTAAGTCCTTCCTAAATTTTTCTCTTATACGTTTAAAAACATTTTTTTTCCTTAATGTTAATGTAAAAATTAATAATTTTGTACTAAAAGAACCTTAGAAAACTTACCTAAACTTATTATAAGAAGCGCAATTTAATTTAGCCTAATTCAACTAAATATATTTAAGATAAGAATATAATAATTTAATAAACAAACACAATGAAATATATTTTTTTCGTTATGTTCAGAATGGTTTTTGCGAAATTACTGCATACCCAAATTTTCGCTTGCCTTATTCGGCAAGAAGGGCGTTGCTATTTAAGCCCAAATCACCAGTTTTACTTATTCGGCACGACATATATATATATATATATATATATATATATATATATATATATATATATATATATATATATATATATATATCACAAAACCAGAGGGAAGTTGAATGACAGCTTCAGGCCTTTCGTGTGTTGCAGCCAACATTTTTTCCAGGAGCTTGCAATAGTGGAAAGGAATGGAGATCAGCTCAGTTCGGTGTCTATGGGTCATCCAACAAGGACAGACAAGGAGCCTTGGGACGCTGGCCTGACTAACCGTCAGTTACTTCCCTGAACTTTTGGCATCTACCATCTGACGGTTAGTCAGGCCAGCGGCCCTTGGCTCCCTGTCTTCCCTTATAGGATGTCCCATAGACACCTACCCAGGCTGATCTCCACTTCTTTCCATTATTGCAAGCTCTTAAAAAAATGTTGCATGTATCTATATTATATATATAACATATATATATATATATATATATATATATATATATATATATATATATATATATATATATATATATATATATATATATAGTGTATGTGTATAATGTGTACAGACATTTATATTTCAACTTTAATTAATTACATTTATTGTAATTCTAGATATACAATTGACTTAGTAATTATTTAATCTAGGATATCCGTACAAGTAATAAATACAACCCTGGAGGTCCTAACACTGGCTCTTGAGTCACTGTCTTCTTAAGTATAATTTAGTTCATGAGCCAGAAGTACAAATTCTTTTCATTTGACCTAGTAAATAATTTAACAGCGAGACAAATAACACTACGAAAAAAAAAAAGAATGTAAGAGTCCCATAGTGTCCGCAGCGTTGGCGGATTTGAGGCGAGTGAAAAAAAAAATTGAAGTATGCAAGCATGGCAAGGCAGGAGAAGTTAATAATTTAAGCAGGTGAAGACTGGCGGCCTCGTGGCATACGTTCCTTGTGTTGAAGAAAGACAACACACCAAGACACTTACCTTTACTTTGAACATTATCTGCGTCCCGCCCGCACACGTTCACTACGACAGTACATAGTAACACCACTGGCAGGTGGTCGAACCCTATGAACATGATTCGACCATCTAAAAAGACCGAGGAAATTCAGGTGAATCACCGTAAATCACAGGCGGCAGCACAACACTCCTCTCATGGCCACAGTTCACAATATACTGTCATCTGCAGAAATGCTCTAGGCGGAGAGAGAGAGAGAGAGACTCTCAGTTGCCAAGTATTCTCTCTCCCATATCTCTTTATTACAGCCCCATCCATATCCCTCCCAGGTTAACATTCAGCTGGCCATGAAGTTCAACTAGACAGGACGTCAGTTCACCTTGTAGTTTGATGCGTGTCAGTGAAATAAAAGTTTATAAAACGTAATTGTGAGTTGTTGTATGAGTAACGTAGTGTTGAGGCGGCAGCAGCAGCAGCAGCAGCAGCAGCAGCAGCCAGTGTTGCCACAACCTCCTCACAACAACAACCTCAGCCACAACACTCACACTCTCGCTCTACTTCTTTACTTATTTACTGAGTAAACAAGTTTTTTACTTTAGCTTTCGTTCATAAATTCAATTATTTTACAAAGATCTTATCTACTAATGTATGTAGAAACTGGCTAACAATTCTCAACGTTGGCCAAAAAAAAAATATCATAATTTTACGTCCAGTACTAAATATCTAGGCCATATATAAGATCTTACAGTAACAGTACATATGTGAAATTTGCATCTTAAAATTAATGAATATGTATTTCACATAATCATAGATATATAAATTCAATATTTCGTGATGACAGCATGATATATACCCTTATAATTACTAAGCAATATTTATTCCAAGAGATGGATGACTCAATGTATAATACAGTAAAACTTAATTTACTCGCCAAATTACTGTATGTTAGTGGACATGTGATAAACATATTAATGACCCTGACCCACCTGAGGTTGATAGACGCTAAACAAACTAACTTTGGATATACTCAGTGTATTACCGCGTAAAATTCGCTACAAGTTCCGAAATTAGTATTGTAACACGTCTATGTAGGCTCTACATAGTCTACAGTTTACCATCGTAAACTACATACTACATACCTTTACTGTAATTCAAATTTATTCATTTAGTTTTCAATGCATTCCATGTGTATTTATTCGTTGAATGAATGTGCCTTGATGATGAAGGGCTCTTGATTCAAGGAATCAGAGCTAGTCTTCCCTTTCTAGTATCAAACCCGATAACCTCCCATTCCTCGAAGGGTTTAGGGCATCCTTATAAATCTAACAGCGTAAATTGGTTTATGTCTGATCCGCCATGAAGCCTGGTCACAGACCGGGCCGCGGGGGCTTTGACCCCCGGAACTCTCTCCAGGTAAACTCGAAGTAAACTACGTGTGCATTTGCGCTCTGTATGAGTGATATACAGTATGTAAGTATTTGTGTATGAATTTGTGTGAAAAAATTCGCTTCGTATATTGTACATGAGCTCAGAGGATCAATGAGGTGAACCGGTACGATGAACCAGCTGAACCCTCTTGGCCGCACACACACACACACACACACACACACACACACACACACACACACACACACACACACACACACACACACACACACACACACAACACACACACACAGTATGCGGCACCAGTTTGGAACCCACACCTAGCCAAGCACGTAAAGAAACTAGAGAAAGTGCAAAGGTTTGCAACAAGACTAGTCCCAGAGCTAAGAGGTATGTCCTACGAGGAGAGGTTAAGGGAAATCAACCTGACGACACTGGAGGACAGGAGAGATAGGGGGGACATGATAATAACTTACAAAATACTGAGAGGAATTGACAAGGTGGACAAAGACGGGATGTTCCAGAGACTGGACACAGCAACACGGGGACACAGTTGGAAGCTGAAGACACAGATGAATCACAGGGATGTTAGGAAGTATTTCTTCAGCCACAGAGTAGTCAGTAAGTGGAATAGTTTGGGAAGCGATGTAGTGGAAGCAGGATCCATACATAGCTTTAAGCAGAGGTATGATAAAGCTCATGGTTCAGGGAGAGTGACCTAGTAGCGACCAGTGAAGAAGCGGGGCCAGGAGCTTGGACTCGACCCCTGCAACCTCAACTAGGTGAGTACTACTAGGTGAGTACACACACACACACACACACACACACACACACACACACACACACACAAAGTGTCCCTGTTTGCAGATGATGTGAAGTTGATGAGAAGAATTCATTCGATCGAAGACCAGGCAGAACTACAAAGGGATCTGGACAGGCTGCAGACTTGGTCCAGCAATTGGCTCCTGGAGTTCAACCCCACCAAGTGCAAAGTCATGAAGATTGGGGAAGGGCAAAGAGGACCGCAGACAGAGTACAGTCTAGGGGGGCCAGATCTTGGGGTGAGTATAACACCAGGCACATCTGAAGCGCACATCAACCAAATAACTGCTGCAGCATATGGGCGCCTAGCAAACCTCAGAACAGCATTCCGACATCTCAATAACGAATCGTTCAGGACCCTGTACACCGTGTACGTTAGGCCCATATTGGAGTATGCGGCACCAGTTTGGAACCCACACCTAGCCAAGCACGTAAAGAAACTAGAGAAAGTGCAAAGGTTTGCAACAAGACTAGTCCCAGAGCTAAGGGGTATGTCCTACGAAGAGAGGTTAAGGGAAATAGACCTGACGACACTGGAGGACAGGAGTGATAGGGGGGACATGATAACATCATACAAAATACTGAGAGGAATTGACAAGGTGGACAAAGACAGGATGTTCCAGAGATGGGACACAGCAACAAGGAGACACAGTTGGAAGTTGAAGACACAGATGAATCACAGGGATGTTAGGAAGTATTTCTTCAGCCACAGAGTAGTCAGGAAGTGGAATAGTTTGGGAAGCGATGTAGTGGAGGCAGGATCCATACATAGCTTTAAGAAGAGGTAAGATAAAGCTCAAGGTTCAGGGAGCGTGACCTAGTAGCGACCAGTGAAGAGGCGGGGCCAGGAGCTTGGACTCGACCCCTGCAACCTCAACTAGGTGAGTACACACACATACACACACGGGGGAGAGCTGCATTCATAATAAAAAAAACAGCGGACTTTGTTCATGTTAGAATATAATGATAATAACCAGCAGAGTTATAAAGAGATGAGATACATGAACATAAATGAGTCAACTGATTACATAGTGAGTACAATAAAAACTGGCGAACACAAAGTGTTAGTAACAGTGACCTCAACCCACCACCAAATAGCAGGAGATATGCAAGATATAAAAACGAAGAAGAAAGCAATGGTTAGCACCAAAGCAGAAGCAGTAAGAAGAGCATTTATGGCTGGAGCAAACTGACTAATCATAGGAAAACTGGAGCTTTCATGGGAGACCAGAAACGTGGAGAGAGAATATGATATATGTGATGGAAAACTTTATGTCTCTCTTCTTGTGTCATTGACACAAGAAGAAAGAGAGATGATATAACCTGCACGACTGGATCGCATACTTACCATAAGTGCGAAAAATATAGTCGAAATAGAACATGAGAGACTTCTGGATACTAGCGACCATACAGTACTGAATTTCGAATATCTTGCGAAAGTAAGCAGTGAGGAAAGAATAACTGATGGGGGATGGGAGAAACTAGATTTCAGAAAAGGAAACTTTGCAGGGATGAGGAAACTGCTGAATGTAGTACAGTGAGAAGCGGGAATGGAAAAAAAGTTAATAAGAAGCTAGAGTATCAGCCGGAAAGTGCAGGAAGGCTTAGGGAAACTTCATGCTTAAAAGATGTAATGGTATGAAGAAAGAGGGCCTGTGGTTTAACCAAATATGCGGAGGGGAAAAAAAAAACAAAAGTAAAAAGAATGAAAAAAACTTCGGAAAGCAAAGGATAAAAAAAAAGAGAAGTGAGTAGAAAAGGCAGAAACTAATATGGAAGGGTGAAAAGAGAAGCTGAGTAACAATTTGAGAATAACAGCAACAAAAGTCAAGTCTGAAGCAAAACTGCTTCACAACCAGATCAGATGAAAGACCAGAGCAAATGACCGGTAATAAAAATTAGAGAAGGAAGGAGGAGAGGAGTAAAACTCACCAGAAACGACAAGGAAGTCTGTGAAGAGCTGAACAAATTATTTAAAAATGTATTCTCAGTGGGAACAGTCAACATTTGAGAGTCAAAGAGAAAAAGATACACCAGTGGCTACTGGATACTACATACACAACAGGAAAGGAGGTGAACAAAAAACTTTCATTGAGCAAGATACATCATAGTCAATGAGACCTGGCAAGGCGTCACCATAGATTCTGCGAGAGGAAGCAGAAACAGCGTCTAAACCACTAGCTAAAATTTACAAGTCAGTGGATACGAGACAATCGCCAGAGATGTAGAAGGCAACAAATGTGGTCCCGTTATATAAAATAGTAGATAGCGTTAAACTACAGAGTAGTATCACTGACATACATGTTTAAGGTAATGGAGAAGATAATCAGGAGAATTGTGGAGCACCTGCAAGGAAGTGGTTTCATATATAATAACCAACATCAGTATAGAAATGGTAAATCTTGTCTCACAAACATGCTGGAGTTTTTTGACTAAGCAACAGAAGTGAGGCAGGAGAGGGATGGGTGGACTAGAATTCATATAATGCTGTACTTCACATAAGAATAGGACAAAAACTTAATGAGTATGCTGGAATAACAAAGAATGGGCTACAGTGAATTAAGGAGTATATTAAGGGAAAGAAATGAGGAGTGATAATCCGAAAAGAGGCGTCAGAATGGGAGAGTATAACGAGTGGGGTTCCGTAAGCAGCAGTATTGGGACTG
This sequence comes from Cherax quadricarinatus, assembly GCF_038502225.1. Taxonomy (NCBI): domain Eukaryota; kingdom Metazoa; phylum Arthropoda; class Malacostraca; order Decapoda; family Parastacidae; genus Cherax; species Cherax quadricarinatus. The sequence continues at coordinate 1,767,372 of NC_091317.1, forward strand.
GTATTGTTTCTAGTATATATGAATGACTTACCAGAAAAGATAGTCAGTTGTATCCCCGTTTGGAGATGTAGAATTAATTTAATGAGAATAGAAAATGATGAGGACAGGGAAAGACCACAAATGAACCTGGACAAACTGGAAATCTGGCCAGACAATTCAACCACAGCAAAGGCAAGGTTATGAAAATTGCGAATGGGACAACACGACCTAAAACTGAGTATAGACTCGGGGGACCGAGGCTGCAAACCATCACTCAGGGATACAAAATACTTATATAAGTTTTCTACCTCAGTATTTTAAGACACTGAGGCAACAGTGTTGGTATCTCGCGGTAAAATCACGACGGCGCCAAAATAATTAGAGCCACGCGTTTTTGTTTTTGTTGACATTGTGAGAGTGTTGCCAACCTTTGAAATTTCTCCCGCCAGAAATCTCTTCCCATCAACATTACTGCGTGGAGGAATTTTTTTTTAAGAACGTAAGAATGGAGGAAAACTACAGAAGGCCTACTGGCTCATACAGGGCACATCCTTATCAAAACCACCACTACCCAAGAATTTACTCCCGCACCCACGACACCAATCAAACCCAGCACCTCCCACTCATATATTTGTCCAATTTGTTCTTAAAGCTACCCAGGGTCCTAGCCGCGATTACCCTACTCAGAAGATTGTTCCACGCATCGACCACTCTGTTTGAAAACCAGTACTTACCTATGTCCTTTTTAAATCTAAATTTATCCAACTTAATCCGTTATTCGTGGTTCTTACCTGAGTCAATATCCTCAGTATTTTTTTAAGATCGCCTTTGTTTATGCCCATCATCCATTTACACACTTCGATGATATCTCCCCTCATTCTACGTCTCTCCAGAGAGTGAAGATTCAAAGGGTCTAAGTCTATCTTCATACAGGAGATTCTTTATACAGTGTATCATTTTAGTCATCCTTCTTTGTATGTTCTCCAATGAATTTATATCCATTCTGAAGTAAGGAGACCAAAACTGAGCTGCATGATCCAAGTGAGGCCTCACTAGTGATGGATAGAGCTGTAAAGTAACCTTTGGACTCCTGTTGCTTATATTTCTTGAAATAAATCAAAATAATCTGTTAGCCATAATTTCTGAAAAAAATTCCACCTCTCATTGTGTCTGTCTCGTTGGAGCAACTGTTGAAGATTACCCATTTTCTCTCAGTACTGTTAGGTAAAAGGACACAGTGGAAATAAATGGTATAACATATCGACACAATGGAAAAATAAACACATAAACAGTAGTGATCCTTTATTGACAACGTTTCGCCCACACAGTGGGCTTCATCAAGTCACAAATCAGATCTGTTTGTGACTTGATAAAGCCCACTGTGAAGAAATGGTATGATGATACCGACAAGATGTGGAAAAAGACACTTATGTACAGTTCAGGATATTTATTAAAGGAAACGTTTCGCCACGAGTGACTTCTTCAGTCCTAATATAGAGAAAACTAAGAAAACGTGTATATATAGTGGCAGTAGTCAGGTGAAGTGTCGCGTGGGTAGAGGTGCTAGTAGTAGTAGTAGTGGAACTAAGGAGGTGAGATGGATGGTTACAGAGGGACCTGTTGACATCACGTAACAGCAGTTTCCAGAATGGGTAATATCCTGTTGATTAGCAATTTTGAGATACTGTAACTACCGGACTTTTGCTTTATAGTGTTACTGACAGCAATTAGTGCAGCTTCTATGCATATTCTCCGTCTTAAGTCGTCTTCGTTAATCACTAGTTTAGCCTCACTGAATTTCATGAGGTGTCCAACATCGTCCCTATGTTGAACACACACGTTTTTGCGGTCATCATTTCTGCAAGCATTTTTGTGTTCGGTGATCCTAATGTCCAGAGATCTGGCTGTTTCCCCTACATATACTTTGTCACACACCCCACATGGTATAGTGTAAATTCCTGCACTTGTGCCCAAGCATGCTTCTGGCACAAGAATTTACATTATATTGCTTCTTTGTTTATTTTTCTAAAAGGACACAAGTGCAACTAATGTGAAATTTCAATGTGTCATCGTTTCGCTCTCCAGGAGCTTTGTCAAGCAGTTGCACTTGTGTCCTTGTACCTAACATATTGACGGTAATTTTACCAACATTATTACGATCTCTCAGTACTGTTTAAGAGATTAGGTTTTATCCTTTAATATTTCTTGATGCATTTCATAATCTATGTACGTAGTAAGTTAGTGACTTGTGAGGCCAAGAGCTAGATCACTCAAGTTGTCGCAAGCTGACAGGTCATTATTATGCGTAATTTCTGGATGGCAAGATGTTATAGAAATGGTGTCTCTATTAAGGGTTAAGTAGTAAGAAGATACAAACAGCAAAAGTATGTACTTATTACTCCTACATTTCACCCATATGATGGGTGAAATATCGTAACAACAAAGGAAAGGTCTCCATTTGTACTTTTTTAGTTATTTTATCGGCTACGCTATAATGAAATTTAACTTGGAGTTAAGATAAGATAAGATTTCGTTCGGATTTTTAACCCCGGAGGGTTAGCCACCCAGGATAACCCAAGAAAGTCAGTGCGTCATCGAGGACTGTCTTAACTTATTTCCATTGGGGTCTTGAATCCTGTCCCCCAGGATGCGACCCACACCAGCTGGCTAACACCCAGGTACCTATTTGCTGCTAGGTGAAAAGGACAACAGGTGTAAGGAAACGCGTCGAAATGTTTCCACCCTCCGTGTGTGAAGCGAGAGCTTTAGCCACCAGGCCACCGGTCCACCGTTGTATTATTTAGTTACACACACACACCAGACCAGCGAAGAGGCGGGGTCAGGAGCTGTGAATCGACCCCTGCAACCACAAATAGGTAAGTACACACGCACACAAAAAATATAATGAAAAATGCACATTGAAAACGTATAATCGAACACTTTTGAGATTTATTTTAAAGATCACTTAAAAAAATATTTTGAATTCACATTAAAAGCGAAGTTATTTTATATTTGTTTTATAAAACATTAGATACTGTCATTATACGACCATACTGAACATTTTTAAGGTAAGACCCATTGGAAATTGAGGACCTTAATATGAAATAAGTCATCATTGGCTTACTAAGTCTTCCTTGATTATAACAACACTGCTTAATGCAACCATTTTAGAAGCTACAACATTAATTAGGTTGGTTAATTAACGCTAAAATGGGGATGAAAGTCATTTCTTAGTGTATAAACACTACGTTAAACAAGTAAACTTCTTTGACCTGAATAAATAGTTTTGAGAAATTTTGGGAGCCGGTACCTTGGTATAGGTTATAAACATCACCTTCATATACTTATTATAAATAAGTATATTTAGTATATATTATATATATATTATTATTATATATTATATATTATTAAGTATATTTGGTGACCCGGTGGTCTGGTGGCTAAAGCTCCTGCTTCACACACGGAGGGCCCGGGTTCGATTCCCGGCGGGTGGAAATTCCGACACGTTTCCTTACACCTATTGTCCTGTTCACCTAGCAGCAAATAGGTACCTGGGTGTTAGTCGACTGGTGTGGGTCGCATCCTGGGGGACAAGATTAAGGACCCCAATGGAAATAAGTTAGACAGTCCTCGATGACGCACTGACTTTCTTGGGTTATCCTGGGTGGCTAACCCTCCGGGGTTAAAAATCCGAACAAAATCTTATCTTATCTTATCTTATCTTATCGTACAGGTACACATAAGTATAATTATAATACCCAGAAACATATGTGTATATTACCTAGGATAACCCAAAAAAGTCAGACAAAGTGATTTATTTACATTGTGGACCTTGACTTAGGAATAGCAATAACGTGAACTGAGTTAGTTATATGAACATTAAATAGGGAGGATCAACTTACAATAATAAGTACATAAATGTTAGCTATACACGAAATCACTCTCTAAATGCAATTTCCTTATATGTCCTGTAATACCTATGCATGCTATTTAATATGAATAAAGAACGGGTGAAATACTGATCATGTTTCTTTACACCCGCTGACCCTGTCGACCCAGCAATAAGTAAGTACCTAGGTGTTAGTCTACTGTTGTGGGTCGCTGGGTTATCCTAGGTTACTAACCCTAAAGATTAATAATCCGAACCAAATCTAGAGTGGAGCAAGTGCTATGTTTACCTAATAATCCCATCTTTGAAGATAATCGTGAACAAATTCTTCAGAGAAAACGGCAGAAAGTATAAGGTAAACTTCTCAGTTGCTGAGGACTTTTACTTCCACATCCAGAGCATAAATTCGGTTAGTTAAGTATATGACTTTAGTTTGATTAGTAAGCCTGTGACAAGACCATCCAAACAGTCATAGATAGTCATACCCAACAAATAATATCTCTTAATACAAAGGTTGAAGAATTATTATTATTATTATAATCAAGGGGGAAGCGCTAAACCCGGAGGATTATACAACGCCTGGGGGGGAATGTGGAAGGCATTCAGGCTTAATTCGGGGAACTGGAGCACAGATCCAATTCCCTAAATCAAGAGCCCCTCACCAACATCAAGGAACCTTCCTTGAGGGGAAAGGTTGAAGAAGCAGTAAAAGAATGGAAGAACAACTTAGATAACCACTTCGAGGACAGCGTGAAACAAGCTTTTATGCCACAAGACGGGCAGAAAGCAGCAACTTCACTCTGGCTGTACCCTTCTCCAGAACATCACTCCATCTGAGATCATACATACCCAGGATGACTAGAGTATGGAACACATTCGTACAGCATAATGATGTCAACGAGATAAAGTCAGTTGATCAAATGAAAATGCTGGCCCACAGATGGCTCCAACTTCATCCTGTTTCCTACTTGTATGTTTCATAACAATAAAAATGCTTTCAAATGAGCTGAGTAGGTAACAGCTCTTAGCTTGTCAATAAAGTTAGGAATCCTTAACCTGTAAATAGCTGTCAATAAAGCTAGGGATCCTTAACCTTGTCAAACCCTGTGTAAAAAAAAAAAAAAAAAAAAAAAAAAAACCCAGTTCAGTGACTACTTTGCTCTCCAAGAAGATAAAACTGAGCAAGATAAACTATCGGACGCAGTAATAGTTAACAGTCCACTTTTTCCCAGTGATATGAACCAAACAAACAGTAAAAAATTACTCTGCAGATCATAAAGGACCAAACAAATGTTATTGTACCAGAGTCAGAAATAAAAGAAGCCAGGTTACTAGGATCCCATGGTAGAAAAAGTGTTATGCTTAGATTCCACTCACATGACAGGAAAAAAGACTTAATTATTGCATCTATTAAAGTAAAGAAAGAGGTATACATAAACGAGTCTTACCAAAAAACGTCAGAACCTCCTGTATAGAGTCAGAAAACTTAAGCGGGAGAATAATGACACAATACACCAATGCTTCACACGAGATGGGAAAATTCTAGTTAGGAAAACAAATGTAGGTCAACTGTACACAATCACGAACGAAAACGATCTATCACGATTTCTCAGGGATACTAATCTTACAGAGAATAACTAAACAATGTCCAACCTAAAAGCCTACGTAGTGTAGTGTATGTTTTGCTCCATTATTGTTCAAATTTCATTGTACAATCTCTTAGTAATTAAATAATCAACTACCTCATTTTGTGATTTTACTAGTAAGCATAAGTCACCTTATGTAATTTTCTTATTTACTATTGTTTGCTTAAACATTAGCTGAATTGATACTTTCTCTGTCTATATTACTACCTCATTTTTTTTTAAATACTATCAATTGATATTACTTACTAAAATTAATAATTATCATTTTTACTATAATTCCAATTTACTCTTAACATTTTTGACATTTAATAACCATTACTTGTCTAATTACCTTTACCTGTTTTAATACCACATTTACTATCTTAGAGTACTCTTAATTACCTTGTACTGCCATATAACCTCTAGTATAACTACCAGTGCAATATTGAATGAAATAAACATTACTTTTTCACTTTTTTGTAATCATTATTACTTACTAAAATTTTATTAAACACCATATTTACTACCAGTCAATTTTACTTTTGTACATTAAACATTATTTTATACTTCCCATAACATTTTGTTGCCAAATTTTCAAGTTTGTATATTCAACTCCAACCTTTATATTATCCTTTGTACCTGTGTACCTGTCTACCATCTTACTATCATATTACTATCATATTTTACTATTATTCTTTTGGTACTTTAATTGTGAATTATATTTTGTCAATTTAAATCTAGTTATACTCCTGATCTTGTCAACAACCTATACCAGACACTAGTGCAATTGCAAGTACCATTTCAATTTGTATTTTTATATTATAAGTTTATATTATAATTCCTACTCTAAGATTGTTTTCATATCTTAGTGACTATATTGTGTGTGCAATTAGTGTATATTTCAATTATATTATTGTTCAAGGCCCTTAACTATCTTTTGCTAACTAGTACCAACTACCTCATATATTTTTTTTTCTACTTTTTTTTTTATTCTTTTGCTACCTTAACTTGTATATTTTATCTTGTCAATTAAAATCTAGTTATACTCTAATTCTTGTAAACAACTTATATAACACCTTAGTGCAATTACAATTGAGAGTATTGTGCCTTTTTTATATTATTAGATTAAACTCAGTTGTACTATAGTCAATACCAAATTCATTATATTAGACCATATTGCAATTACTAGTGAGAGACTGGTGCTATTTTTAATTTGTATTTTTATATTATTAGATTAAATCTAGTTGTACTATAGCTCATTCTAGCTCAAAACATAAACTCCACAAAAGTCATTATATTAGACCTTAGTGCAATTATTTGATTACCACTTTATTGTTCACCACAACTTATATTAGTCCCTTTTATATTATAATTTTATATTATAATTCTAACTTTAAAGAATTACCTTTAAAGTACTACCTACTATCATGTTCCCAAGCTCCATTATTTGATCATCACTTTATTTGTTCACCACAAATTATTTTAGTCCCTTTTATATTGTCTCCTTTATTTTAGCTTTAAAAAACTACCTTAGCTCATTATTTTTTTACATTAGTTAAATAATTCAGGTGTTATTTTTTTAGCTTTAGAATATTTACTTTGTTTTATACTTAATTCTAACTATAGATTCACTACAAATCTTATGATTACAAGCATTGATCCTGATACCAACCTCTTATTTAATGACTTAAATGGTTCAAACAGTTACTGTAATTACTACACAGCAGAACAATCAAAGGCACTTCTCAGAGCCAACAACAACATAACTATCTTTAACTACAATATCAGATCTTTAAGCAAGCATTACGATGACCTCCTAGCATTACTAAATTCCTTGCATGCCAAAATGTCCATCATTACACTAACTGAAACCTGGCTAAAGCCTGATACTACAGATGTCTATGCCATTCCTGGTTACACAGCCATACACAACTGTAGGCCAGACCAACAAGGGGGTGGCACAGCTATATACTACTCAGACCAACTAGAATGTATCACTAATACTTGCACAAGGGATGAACATGGGGAATATATAATAGCTAAATTCAAATCCAAATACCTACAAAAACCTCTCACAGTGATAAACATCTACAGACTTCCACAATCAAACATTAGCCAATTTAGTCAAAACCTAGGAAGTATGATAACTGATGCACGCATGAACAAAGATCACTTACTACTCTCAGGTGACTTCAATATAAATCTCCTGCAAGACCAGGACCCACACGTTACTGAATTCACAAACACAATGAGTAACTGCATGTTGCTACCAACAGTAACAAAACCTACAAGAGTTACGGAGACTAGTGTTTCCCTACTTGACCACATCTGGACCAACACCATATCCCCTTTAAAATCAGGCATAATTACAGATAATACCACAGACCACTACCCTACTTTCCTCATAACAACTCTTGGTAAAATACCCCAAGACACTACTAAAGTCACCTTCAGACTTCACAATGAGGCAGCCATTAATAACTTCACAACAGCAGTAACAAACATTGACTGGTACACTGAGCTAGAAATCTATACAGATATTGACGAATGTTTTAATAATTTTCTAAAAAAGACCCAATACCTCTATAACAAACACTGCCCTAAAAAAACTAAACAGATGACAGCTAAGAGACTGAATAGTCCCTGGCTAACACCCAGCATTCTCAAATCCATAAATACAAAACACCGATATGAAAAACAGTACAGAATGGGTCACATAACCAGAGACCAAACAAAACGTTACTCGTCAATCCTAACCAGCTTGATAAGAAGGGCAAAAAAAATGTATTATGAGAACAGATTATCCAACTTACGAGGTGATATAAAAAAGACCTGGAAGACCCTATCAGAAATTCTGGGAACAAAAAAGATATCACGAAATAGCGAAATAAAATTAGCAAAATCAGATGAACCCCAACTCCCACCAACAGAAACAGCAGACTCAATGATTTCTTCTCCACTATAGGACAAAACCTTGCCAATAAAATCCCAAGCTCAGATACCCCACCAAATGACTACCTCACTGGCAACTACCCGAACACACTGTTCCTAGCTCCGACTAACCCATACGAAGTCTCCCTTATTATCAACGCACTAAAAAACAAGGCAGGAGATTTAAATACCTTACCACCCTTTATATACAAAAAAGTGTCACAAGTACTATCACCAATCATTGCAACACTCTTTAACAAATCCATTGAATCCTCCACCTTCCCTACAGCTCTCAAAATAGCAAGGGTCACCCCGCTCCATAAAGGAAGAGACCAGAGTTGAATAACTATAGGCCAATATCCAATTTACACCCTCTCTCAAAAATCTTCGAAAAATTAATTCATAAACGAATCTACTCCTACCTCATCTCCCAAAACATTCTCAACCCCTGCCAATTTGGATTCAGGCCTAATAAAAATACTAATGATGCTATTATACACATGCTAGAACATATATACACTGCAATAGAGAAAAAAGAAGTCCCACTGGGGATCTTCATTGACTTACGTAAAGCTTTTGATACAGTTGACCATGACTTGCTCCACGTAAAATTGTCACACTATGGTATTAGAGGGCACTCCCTCAACTACCTCAAGTCATACCTCAGCAACAGAAGCCAATATGTGTACGCAAATGGGGCAAGCTCTTCCGCTCAACCAATTACAGTTGGTGTCCCACAGGGAAGTGTCCTTGGCCCTCTTCTCTTTCTCCTATACATAAATGACCTACCAAATGCTTCGCAATTACTCAAACCCACACTTTTTGCAGATGACACTACATACGTCTTCTCTCACCCGAGCCCAGTCACGCTAGCCAATACTGTAAACACCGAATTACAGAAAATATCTACCTGGATGAGGACTAACAAACTTACACTAAACATTGACAAAACCTACTTCATTCAGTTTGGTAGCAGAGCTACAGATGTACCTCTTAACATAACGATAAACGGATCACCTATCACAAAGCTAACAGAGGGAAAATTCTTAGGAATCCACCTTGATAATAGACTCAAGTTTCATACACATATACAACAAATTTCTAAGAAAATTTCCAAGACTGTAGGCATACTATCGAAGATACGGTACTATGTTCCACAGTCAGCCCTCCTGGCCCTTTATCACTGTCTTATTTACCCCTATCTCACCTATGGAATTTGTGCATGGGGCTCAACAACAATTAACCATTTCAGACCACTAATTACCCAACAAAAGGCTGCAGTCAGAATGATAACAAATTCCTACTACAGGCAGCACACTCCACCAATATTCAAAACACTCAACCTACTCACCATACAAAACATCCATACTTATTACTGCACCTATTACATACATAGAACACTTAACTCTGATATTAACCCTCCCCTCAAACATCTCCTTGCCAACCTCAACAGAACACATGACCATAACACAAGGCACAGATCACTCTTTGATGTTCCTCGTGTCCATCTCACGCTATGCAAAAACTCAATGCACATAAAAGGCCCTAAAATCTGGAATTCATTACCTGTAAATATAAAAGAAACACTACCTGTTTATAAATTCAAGTCTCTTCTCAAAGATCACTTACTCACTCAAAACCAAATAAATACTGAATAACTGAACCTTATAAATTGTATATCCTAAATGTTACTCACAATTATATCACACAAATGTTAAACCTAGGACCCAATCTAACTTTGTTATTTTTTTAAATACACTATCTAACAGAATACTCCATTCTACTTAATGTACAGCAATGCATGCAACCATATGACCTGTCTTTGTAATACTCATTTGTGCTTTATTGTTATCTGTTTACAATGATGTTTTATCACTGATTTCATCATTGCTTAGTTAATCTTAAGTTAATTTTAAGCCAGCCCGTAATGCTATGCATATAAGTGGCTTTGGCATGCTGCTCTTACCTGTATTTTTTTGTACCTCTGTATGTATGCTAAAATTACTAAATAAATAAATAAATAAATAAATAAATAAGACCTAAGCAGAATGGCTTATTTTTTTTTTATCGGGATCCGTGGTAAATCTCTACTGAGAAAGCAAAGATAGTACTTGAAAGGCGTCCTCCTCGACAGAGAGGCGCAGTCTACGCAGGGATGCACTTGCACGATGAGTCTCGACTAGAATATGTAACTGATACAGGTATTTAGGACGTGTGGTACCATTACTTGGACCTGTTGTAACAAGTCTTTGTCACCAATACAAGAAAGGCTGAGAGCACTTAGAGTTGTGGCAGGTTTTCATCCCAAGTATGGTGCTAATGTTAAAATTGTGAAAATTATGTATTTTGCTTATGTTAGATCATTGGTTGATTATATCGTACCGCTACTTGCTTTTGTGTCAGACTGGAATCTTGGAGGGCTGGAAAAACTGCAGAACAAAGCAATGAGGATCATCCTAAATATGCGGAAAGAACTTGATATCCCAAGCGTCATAGATCTTGTCACTGAAAGAAATGTCCTCATTGGGGTCAATATGCTCAGGCAAGACCATTCAGCCCCTTGCACAGAAGCCCTCCAAACTTTCCTCAACACTGGTGAACACTCCTCCAGATAGATCGTAAAAATTGGGACTGATCTCCGCATGAACCAGATACATAATCTATGTCAAGTAAGGCAACAGCAGCACTTCCCCACTCCATGGGATTTTACCCCATTCCAAACCACTATCCCTCCCTTTCCCCTCAAAAAACTTCTTAAATCCCAACCAAAGCCTCACCTTGAAGCTAAGCAGGATGCCTTAAGCTGTATCGATGACTTAGTCACACAGTACACTCTCTCACAAATTATTTATGTTGATAGTTCTGTTCACCAATTCACTGGTGAAGGTGGTAGTGCTGTTATCATACAAATTGATGGCTCTAATGAAGAAATTGGAACACGCATCAGTTACTGAGCCTCTTCCCTTCAAACAGAACTGTTGCCATACTCCTTGTACTCAAATGCGTCCATGTATCTAAGGCTAACACTTTAAATGTAACTTATTCCATATCATCCATAAATGCTCTCAACTCCTTAAGTATAAACCTGGAGTTTACCTGGAGAGAGTTCCGGGGGTCAACGCCCCCGCGGCCCGGTCTGTGACCAGGCCTCCTGGTGGATCAGAGCCTGATCAACCAGGTTGTTATTGCTGGCTGCACGCAAACCAACGTACGAGCCACAGCCCGGCTGATCAGGAACCGACTTTAGGTGCTTGTCCAGTGCCAGCTTGAAGACTGCCAGGGGTCTGTTGGTAATCCCCCTTATGTATGCTGGGAGGCAGTTGAACAGTCTCAGGCCCCTGACAGTTACTGTATGGTCTCTTAACGTGCTAGTGACACCCCTACTTTTCATTGGGGGGATGTTGCATCGTCTGCCAAGTCTTTTGCTTTCGTAGTGAGTGATTTTCGTGTGCAAGTTCGGTACTAGTCCCTCTAGGATTTTCCAGGTGTATATAATCATGTATCTCTCCCGCCTGCATTCCAAGGAGTACAGGTTTAGGAACCTCAAGCGCTCCCAATAATTGAGGTGTTTTATCTCCGTTATGTGCGCCGTGAAAGTTCTCTGTACATTTTCTAGGTCAGCAATTTCACCTGCCTTGAAAGGTGCTGTTAGTGTGCAGCAATATTCCAGCCTAGATAGAACAAGTGACCTGAAGAGTGTCATCATGGGCTTGGCATCCCTCGTTTTGAAGGCTCTCATTATCCATCCTGTCATTTTTCTGTCAGATGCGATCGATACAATGTTATGGTCCTTGAAGGTGAGATCCTCCGACATGATCACTCCCAGGTCTTTGACGTTGGTGTTTCCCTCTATTTTGTGGCCAGAATTTGTTTTGTACTCTGATGAAGATTTAATTTCCTCGTGTTTACCATATCTGAGTAATTGAAATTTCTCATCGTTGAACTTCATATTGTTTTCTGCAGCCCACTGAAAGATTTGGTTGATGTCCGCCTGGAGCCTTGCAGTGTCTGCAATGGAAGACACTGTCATGCAGATTCGGGTGTCATCTGCAAAGGAAGACACGGTGCTGTGGCTGACATCCTTGTCTATGTCGGATATGAGGATGAGGAACAAGATGGGAGCGAGTACTGTGCCTTGTGGAACAGAGCTTTTCACCGTGCCTGCCTCGGACTTTACTCTGTTGACTACTACTCTCTGTGTTCTGTTAGTGAAGAAATTATAGATCCATCGACCGACTTTTCCTGTTATTCCTTTAGCACGCATTTTGTGCGCTATTACGCCATGGTCACACTTGTCGAAGGCTTTTGCAAAGTCTGTATATATTACATCTGCATTCTTTTTGTCTTCTAGTGCATCTAGGACCTTGTCGTAGTGATCCAATAGTTGAGACAGACAGGAGCGACCTGTTCTAAACCCATGTTGCCCTGGGTTGTGTAACTGATGGGTTTCTAGATGGGTGGTGATCTTGCTTCTTAGGACTCTTTCAAAGATTTTTATGATATGGGATGTTAGTGCTATCGGTCTGTAGTTCTTTGCTGTTGCTTTATTGCCCCCTTTGTGGAGTGGGGCTATGTCTGTTGTTTTTACTAACTGTGGGACGACCCCCATGTCCATGCTCCCTCTCCATAGGATGGTAAAGGCTCGTGATAGGGGCTTCTTGCAGTTCTTGATGAACACGGAGTTCCATGAATCTGGCCTTGGGGCAGAGTGCATGGGCATGTCATTTATCGCCTGTTCGAAGTCATTTGGCGTCAGGATAACATCAGATAGGCTTGTGTTAACCAAATTCTGTGGCTCTCTCATAAAAAATTCATTTTGATCTTCGACTCTCAGTCTGGTTAGTGGCTTGCTAAAAACTGAGTCATATTGGGACTTCAGTAGCTCACTCATTTCCTTGCTGTTATCTGTGTAGGACCCATCTTGTTTAAGTAGGGGCCCAATACTGGACGTTGTTCTCGACTTTGATTTGGCATAGGAGAAGAAATACTTTGGGTTTCTTTCGATTTCATTTATGGCTTTTAGTTCTTCCCGCGATTCCTGACTCCTATAAGATTCCTTTAGCTTAAGTTCGTTGCTTGCTATTTCTCTGACCAGTGTCTCCCTACGCATTTCAGATATATTGACCTCTTTTAGCCGCTCTGTTATTCTTTTCTGTCGCCTGTAAAGGGAGCGCCTGTCTCTTTCTATTTTACATCTACTCCTCCTTGTGCATACATCGAGTGCCACCAAGTTAATCTGTTCTAGGCATAAGTTGGGGTCTGTGTTGCTTAGTATATCTTCCCAGCTTATATCGGTTAGGACTTGGTTTACTTGGTCCCACTTTGTTTTTGTTATTGAAGTTGAATTTGATGAATGCTCCCTCGTGACTAATCTCATTATGTCGGTCTGGGGCTCCACGCATACATGTCTGAACCTCAATTATGTTGTGATCTGAGTATATTGTTTTTCATATGGTGACATTTCTTATCAGATCATCATTGTTAGTGAAGATGAGGTCTAGTGTATTCTCCAGTCTAGTAGGCTCTATTATTTGCTGGTTTAAATTGAATTTTGTGCAGAGATTTAAAAGCTCGTGTGAGTGTGAGTTTTCATCAGAGCTGCCTCCTGGTGTTATTACTGCAACAATATTTGCTATATTCCTCCATTTTAGGTGCCTTAAGTTGAAATCCCCCAGGAGCAAGATGTTGGGTGCAGGAGCTGGAAGATTTTCCAGACAGTGGTCAATTTTTAACAGCTGTTCCTGGAATTGCTGGGATGTTGCATCTGGAGGCTTGTAGACTACCACAATGACTAGGTTTTGGTTCTCGACCTTTACTGCTAAAACTTCCACAACATCATTTGAGGCATTAAGCAGTTCTGTGCAAACAAGTGACTCTGCAATGTACAGGCCAACCCCCCCCCCCTTTTGCCTGTTCACTCTGTCACATCTGTATAGGTTGTAACCTGGGATCCATATTTCGTTGTCCAAGTGATCCTTTATGTGGGTCTCAGTGAAAGCCGCGAACATTGCCTTTGCCTCACAAGCAGTCCACGGATGAAAGGTATTTTGTTGTTTGTTGCTGGCTTTAGAACCTGTATATTTGCAAAGAAGAATGTCATCGGACTGGTGGTATTGTTGGTACTGGGGGGGGATTTTTTTTGCATTAATATCTGTATCTGTTGGTTTGGAGTGGAGGCCATCGACTGTGGTTCCACTCCAGGAATGACTGGATTTGGTGTATGATTTCTGCCATTTCCTGCCAGTTTTTTTCCTTCCTGGCACTAAAAAACCTCTCCCTCTGGAGTGGCTGTGGCTACCCAGGTTTTCCCATGGCCTGGATGTTTTGTATCTTTTTGTCCCCTTTAGATGGTGTGCCTGGTTATAGCACAGTCTTTCCTGTACTGAAGAGGTACACATTTCAGGGTGAAAAAGCTTACAGGAAGGGAGTTTGCATTTTCCTGTTGTCATATGGGCACGGCATTTTCTAGGGTGGTCATAGTTGCACGTCCCGTCTGTTTTTCCAGATTTCCCATGTCTGGAGATACCAAGTGCATAGTATGTGCACAGGCTTGGTTTCCGTGTGCCTTGGGTTTCTGTGACTGTATTCCCTGTTGGTGCATGTTTCCCTGTCTTATTCCTATCCTCCCTAGCACCAACAATGGAGCTCCCACCAGTTGTTTTTGGTAATATATCCTCACTATTGCTATTGGAGTCCTCTTGTTTGCTATTTCCTGTGGTATTTCTAGTTTGTAATATTGGTTTTATCTTATCTTTGACTACACTTGTTTCCCCACTACGGCTCCTGTCCCCTATGAGGTCATTTATATGTATTCCTTCCTGCGTATAATTCCCGACTACCTGGACAAAATCTCCAGCTTCACCATTACTGTCTCCCAGGACAGCACCTCCAGCTTCACCATTACTGTCTCCCAGGACAGCACCTCCAGCTTCACCATTAGTCTCCCAGGACAGCGCTATCAGCCCCACATTTACTGACTACCAGGACATCACCTCCAGCCTTACAGTTTCTGACTACATGGCCAGTATCAAGGGCAGTACCATTCAACCCAGATTTTTTATGTTCCCATCTGTTGTAGAAAGCTTCCAGGTTTTCTGTGAAAGCAGCTTTGATGTTATTCTCTTTTAATACCCTTGTGATTTTAGTCCACAGATTTATCTCATTTGGGCATACCCAAAAACACTTCCCTGTTTTAATACTGCTTGTAGCTAGTTCTTAGATATCTGCACAAGGGGCATGACACCAATTTCCACAAAAATGGCAATTTATCAATGTGGAAGCCCGTTTGATTGACTGCAGACTACACAGAGCTTCATAATGATTTGAATGGTTGATTTACTGTAATTCTACTAGCAACCTCTTGAATACTCTGTTAATAACCTCCTTAAATGAAGCTCTAGCTATTTGTATTTCTATTTCTAACTGTACTTGTATATTGGACAGCTTACCGTGTACGTTCCTGATTTATATTTATTGTTTGTGTTTGATATGGGCGCCTACAACCCCATCCGTTTACAGTCTGCTTTATTGTCCAACGAATCCGTTTGAAACCAGTCAAGGGTTCGGACCAGTCGAGGGTTCGGACCAGTCGAGGGTTCGGAACCAGTCTTATCTGATCAGTGGGTCACTTATTTAAAACATACTGGTCGGTGATTTGGGCTAACACATGAAGGATCTACTTGAAATTATCTACCCGAGTAATATGTGATTTGATTGATACAAAAGTATAACTTGCGTGTTGAAGAACCGGTGATTGCTGGCAGCTCCTACAGTGACGAACGGTCGAGCCTCAACCCTTGTTTATCAATCCCTGTATCTAGCTTTTCTAGGTTTTTTTCGTCTCCACCACAATAAATGCTATTATCACTATAGTTGACTTGTGGAAATTTTGGTGGACGGACGCTTTTTCTGTAGTAATAATTGCTTCTCGTTGTGTATATTGCGACTGCTGGTAACTACAGGTTATATAAAATTCACAGTATACGTCTGGTATTTCAAGAAAAAAGAAACTAATGAAAGTCACTCCACTCCACTAAGTACCATTATAATACTGGTTAGTTGCTACTACAACACTGTATTCTGCTATTCACTGGTATCACTAGATTTTATGCGAGTACATTAGCAGGCCAGAAAGATTATTAAAACAGCTGACCACTGTGGTAAGTTTCTGGCACCTGCCTCTATAGGCTTATCACTTCATTTACAAATTCACCTGTTTTCAAATGACACTTTAGCCTTTATCATCCATATACTAGGGAGCCACTGTAGTATACACTATGTATACACAATGTTATCAGGGAGACTTTCTTTCCTCTGACAAAGAAAACTTCTATTATTATTATTTTGCACACGGCACTCAGGCCTATGATTCCCCTCTGGCAGTAAACTCTGCTAGGTACTGCAAATTAATTCACTGCTTCTTAGTATAACGTACTTTTCACATCCAACCCTTATTTTACTCCATATAATCCCTTAATTAATACATTTATATTCCCTCTTTTCCTGCCATAAATTATCCTTCAACATTATTGCTACTCCTTTAGCTCTAATTCTATTTGAAATCCCTGACCTAATCCTGTTTATTTCTCCCCACTGAAACTCTCCCACCCCTTTCAGCCAGGACATCCAACTTCTTATTTACAACATCCACAATCTTATGATCAATATTTTGGCTACTTAAATTTGAAGAACCACATGATAAGCATGGGTAATATATTATGCATAGACAGTAAATGTCTATGCAAATTCATTACATATGCATAACAAATAAATTGTTATTCAGTCATACCTGGAGGACGTTCCGGGGATCACTGCCTCTGCAGCTCAATCCATAACCAAGTCTCCCAGTGGATCAGGACATGATCAATCAGGCTGTTACTGCTGGCCACAGGAAAATGTATGAACCACAGCCCGACTGTCTTGAAGACAGCCAGGGGGTCTATTGGTAATCCCCACTATGTATACTGGGAGGCAGTTGAACAGGCTTGGGCCCTTGACACTTAATGTACTCATGGCACCCCTGCTTTTCATTGGGAGGATGTTGCACCGAATCTTTTTGCTTACGTAGGGAGTGATTATTTTATGCAGATTTGGGACTAGTTGCTATATAATGAAAATGAAGCACTTAACCTACAAGGATTATACAGCACAGCCTAGTTCCTATAGGACTTCCCAAGTGTATATTATGATGTATCGTTTTCGCCTGCGTGCTCCATGGCCTGGTGGCTAAAGCTCTCGCTTCACACGATGAGGGTCTGGGTTCAGTTCCCAGCGAGGGTAGAAACATTGGGTGTGTTTCTTTACACTGGTTGGCTGTTCCCCATCGGTAAAATGGGTACCTGGACGTTAGTAGACAGGTGTTGGTCACATCCTGGGACAAAACTGACCTAATTTACCCGAAATGCTCTGCATAAGTAGCTTTCTACGTAGTAGTATGTCATTGATGTTAGCTAGGACTGTATACCCTGTACATGTACTTGTGGAAATAAAGATATGTATTATTATATTAAGAGTACAGATCAAGGGACTTCAACCTTTCAAAGCAATTGAAGTGCTTTATTGTACTTGTTCAAACGTTTAAGTCAGTTTTCAGGCTTTATCGTTCGTGTTCAGTACCAGTCCCTTAAGTCTCCAGTAGTCTACCACCAAACTAATAAAGTTTCTACGATATATCTTCTCCACGCAGGCTCTGTGAATTTGAATCTGAAGCAAAGTTCAGATTTTGCCTACATCCCAGAAGCCATTATTATTCTTAGGTTTGGAGAACTTTTTTCTTCTAATACATAGTGAGAGTAAAAGAATCTTTAGAATTTGCTATTTTTATTGGTCTAATATTCAAAAAGACAGTGTGCTTGCTTTGCAGTCTTCTAGCACCACCTACACTACCAGATAGTCACCCCTAATTCCTGCCTCCAGAATATAAATTCTGACATTTTACACCAGGGACACCAAAGTTGAAAAGTGAGGTGGGAAAAGTACGTTATTTATTTGCGAGGTGCTCAGTACTGCTAGATAGCATCAGTCTTCGTACCTCTTCACTTATCACTCATTGTGTTCATGTCCCTCAAGGGAGATTCCTCAATGCCAGCAAGTTGTCTTAATCTAAGAAATTTTACTTGTGTTCCCCTTCCCTAGATCGAAGCCTAATGCCCCCCCTTCCCCCCCCTCCATGCTGAATGACTCCCATGAATGCAATACCACTAAAAAATATAAATAAGCATTTACCCATATCCAGTCTGATGGTTGTTCTTGCATAAGTGCTGTCCAGCTAGGATATGGTGAAAAATTGCCTATACAATTGCAAAATCCTGGTCGTTAGTCTGTATACGTAGTTTTAACCATATCATATGTTAACAGCTATCCTCCCTCAAGTCACCATCCTGTAGCTAGTAGTCCAGTCCACCTTTATCTGGATCATTCCTGCTATGCTCACTGGAACAATGTTGCAAGTAAATTGATGTATAGTACCGGATAGCGTCGCCTGCCTCGTCTAGCGATTCCAGGTTCGTTAACCATCCAGCATTCCTGGATGCTCTTTCCGCGGGACGCCTTTATGATTACACCCCATCACCATTATGCAGCATTGCTACTGCATTTTTTGGACAACAGCAAGAAACCATGAGAATTTCCCCTAATGGGAGGTGCCTTGATGCAGTTATGGGGCTGATACAAAAAACTGGGCATGTCCTTCCCTTTCTTGGATCAAACCTTAATGTCTTATGCCCTGGATGCTGACCCCTAAGGGTTTATGCTTTCCCATTTTTTTTCCTACAATACAGCTCCTTGAACACTGTTGTGGTCCAGTCTATAAAATACATTACAATAAAAATTAAGTGCTAAACCCAAGTCATAATACAAAGCTCAGTTTAGGCAGATATTGGAGAGGCAGTAAATCAGTATGGGTTACACTTTACAAGTACAAAGCAGTAAAAATTCTGGGTAGAAAAAATGAGACTTATTGGCAGACAGGAGACACTGCTACCTTGAATGGAAAGCCAAGTTGTCATGCTAATGGTTACTGTTCAGCAGCAACAACAATGGTGCCTGCAATACCTCCGAATAGCACAGGCCAAACTGCAAAAGTTTGTGCGCAAATTCATTCCATGGTTATAGGTTAAGTACTGAACCCTGAGAGTTGTAGTGCTGCAGAAAGATGTTGAAAGTAGAAATGGGGCAGGGGGTGTGCATGTTCCCAATCAAGTAAGGTAGACCCCAATTGTCTAGTAATAAGGCAAGTGTTAAACCTGAAAAGGTTATATAACAGTTCAAGGAGGAATGTGTGAAGGCTAGGAGAGGGGCTGGGGGTACAAAGGTAGGGTAGAGTGCAAGAATTAACTTTTAAATCAAAGGCGGTGCAAAAAAGTTTGTTTCCGTTAAAATAATCAGGCTATATCCACGGTGGACCTTCAGCGAGAGAATCAGTGTTGGGGGCATTGCAGAAATCTGAAATTAATCCTGCCGACACTCAGGACAATGTTAAGGTACGAGAGACCCAATCAACACGGAAGTGCTAGGCATTTCTCCATATGGCATCAGAGAAAGATGAGCACATCCAATATGCAAGTGGGAGTGTGTAAGCTCCAAATCAACAGCAGTGGGAAGACAGCCCAAAAGCTAAATGTGATTCGATAGAAAATTTGCAGTCCAACTCTGGATAATATTGCTAATAGTTATATTGCTTGGAGATAACTAAAAAAACGTGTTAAAGGAACACCCACAGGAAACTGAAGCAAGAATAGATGCCCGAGCAGCATTCTGCTGGTTTGTCGCCTTTAACCCCATAAACGTATATCTACGTCCAATTTTACATGCTTTGAAATGGAGAAAATCAATGTTGGAGTGCTACGCACGTCAACGTAGATCTACGTTTCAACAATTTAAGGGTTAACATACAAGAGTCCAGTACCCTGCAAAATTAGTTTATTTAAAAGAGACCAGTTATACAAGAGGGACAATGGGACATGTAATATCTGGATAACCTATAAGGCTCCCTGGGAGTGAAAGCAATTGTGAATATAGTGAAAATCTAGAAAGTGTGCAGATAAAAAAAATTGTTTTATACCTATCACCTTAAAAGGTATTTACAACCATTAGTGTACACAGTAACAGCAACTTAAGAATGGAAATGGTCGGTAAAGAGTTAACACGAAGTTTTAAGTGGCAAGTGAGCCTTAGGGTCAATGGCTATGTAGTAAGAGCAATTCAAAATACAACCCAATCATTTCAAAGGCTAAAAAATCTCCATTATTAAGGCTGAAAAATAAAATTGCCATTCCTAGTCAGTATTCGCGTTAATATAATTGAAGCGCTAAACATAAGTCTAGGTATATCATGAAGATAATAAAAAGGCACTAAACCTACAAGGGTCATATACATTATGAAGAGAAAATTCAGGACAGGACTCAGAGCCACAAAATTAGACTGGGGGACTGAAGATAAAAAATAAATATACCCAACCTCAAGCTGGTACTTCCCCTACAGTAGCACTGCTTTCCTACATGAAAACTACCAGTCAAATAAAGCACTAAACCAATGAGGGTCATGCAGGAAAACTATGAACGAGCTTGATAACGATGAAAATTGGAGGGGAGGGGGGGGGATGCATGGTCGTTGGAATTTTTCAGAGGCACTCAAGTTAGGAGATAGTCTTGTGACAAAAGCTAATGTGAAAGTTCCCCTAAATGCAACAGGTGTTAAGTCTACCAAGAGACTGGTTTCATCAATAACAGCTTAACAGAGAACACCACTGCTAGATCCTAAATGGCCAAACTAATCTAGGTAACTAGAGAAGGGGCAGATCCTAGCAACAGAGGCCCTGAAAATTTCACGATGTAAATAGTCTAAACTGAAAGTTAATTACCTTGCACACCAAAATGACCACTATGCATCCACCTGAAGAGGCAACACTGAAGATGACAACAGGATCTAGAGTATAAAGCACATTGAGGGAAGAAAGGGGAAGTGGGAAGAGAAGCAATGTAGATGATAGTGCACAAAAGTATATGCACAAATAAGCTTCCCCTGTATTCTACAGCTCCAGCTTAATCAGGAAGAAACAAAGTATACAGGCAACTTATGTATGTCCAGCCCATACAGTAATCATTCCAGGAGAGACTACAGTGAACTAGTTTCTACTGCAAACTTTAATTGTTCCAGCCATATTAAGTTAAGCGCAATAACATAATCCCAAACAATTTCCTTGCATTATTGAGTCTACAAAATTAAGATAAGGCACAATTCAATACAAACCCTTAGAAACTAAAATTACTCATGAAAACAGTTACAGCTTTAATGTGCAATCAAGGAAATTAAAACTAATAATTTGGACTACCATTTATTAAGCACTATGTGGAATGTACTGCAAATGCACAAACACAGATACAAACACTGGTATGCAAAAATAGACATTCAATTAAAGTCACAGCAAAATCAAATGGCACTTTATTTAAAAAGAGGCAAATGTCAAAATGCAAAAATTAGCCTTAATCCATATTAGCTTTTCCACATTCACAAGTGCCTTTTATATGCTTTGCTACAAGATCCTTATGTAAATTATCCCTAAGCTAAAACAAACACCAAAACAAAATCAAATTTAATATGTGCAGGGAGCAATATCTGCACACAAGTGATATTATAGTTCAAACTTCAATCTCTTCAGCAGTCCCTTAAGGATATCTAAACAGATGCCTCCAATTTCAGGACAAGATTGCCTGTAATCCTTTAGCTGAAGAATCGAGCACAACTTTTCACAAAATGTTATCCATTTGCAAAAATTATAGGAAAACTGGAAAAACTCAAATCAAAATATTAAGCAAATGCAGTGGAGAACTTTGAAATTTCTTGACATTAATTGTTTAAGAGTACTATGATCATGGTATTTTCCTGGGTTATGGGATTAAAAAAAAACTTGGGCACAGAAATCTTCTGTACAAAGAACCTAGAAGCTCAAAGGGCTCCCAGTCAGACTTTTCAAAAAATTATTTATGGTACTACTGTGTGGCAATGAATATGAAAATTCCATAAAATACCTAGCATTACTCTGTAGATGCTTAGCCATTAATAGAAGTTCATACTGACCAAGTCAAAACTTATTTCTTGAACCTAAAGTAACTGAATAAAAAAAATAGTTATAATTTCTGTATAATTTATTTTGGCAAGTAACAAAGGATTTCTTTTTAGAACACTAGTACTCAAATAAGTATACATAAGTGGTGCTGTAACTAATTAAACTTTTGCTACATACATTCCGTATAGAAAAAATTCAAAGTAAAGGGTTGCTAAAGCATTCAAATTTGATTCATTTGAACTAATTAAAAAAATCTCTTTACATAATGTACAAAGATGAAAACCAAAATCTGTATTCCTAATGATACAAGGCAGTCTGAGAATACAGATTTCAATTTCAATCTAGGCTAGAAAAATCCTTAAACTAAAGACAGATCACAAGACTTATATTAAATGTTTAATTGAGAATATCACTGGATATTAGAAACAGTTGGAAAGTCAAGGACACTGATGTACAGTAATTTGACTATTGCAAGAGGCGCTAAGAATGTGATTGCCGCAAAACACGAGACAGCAGAAGGCAGTGTGGACAGGGTTTGGGAAGAAGTATATTGGGGGGTAAGGGTTGGGGGAGGGAGTATCTCTTATCCTGGGGCAACTACTTCAATTGTTATGGGGCTTAATTAACAGAACACCTCCATTCACCATATTCACCCACTCATCCAGCACCCTAAACACATTATGAATCATGAATTATATTTTCTACATTAATGCCTACTTCTGTTTGTCAGTGCACTGTCAAAATTATCAAACCTGTGACAGACACTTCCAAAATTATAAAATTGGCAGTAAGAGGCATTATCTAAATATTCATTAACCTTAACATTACCTATCACGCTTGACCCTGCAGTAGATATCAAGACATGTTCAAGCTGAGCACAGGCATCATGTACAAGCTAACATCACTGCATGTGGCATAGCAGATTCATTAGGAATCTACTTTAGAAGGCAAATTAGATATGGGACGATTAGCTTCAAGGTGAACATCAAATCTGCGAGAAATCTGAAGACAACACTAACCACCATTCTCCCAGAGGGCGAGACTTGAGGTTTAAAATTGCTACACTTCAGAGCAATGGACGAGAGGGCAGGAGGGGTGGGGGTGGGGGGAGAAGGGGGATTTCCCAGTATCTACACAAAATAGGCAACACTAGGATTGTGAATGGATGGGCAGGGACAATAATGGTATAATCGGCCAAAGCTCAACTTTCTCAAGGCAAAATGCCTTCAGCCTGAAAATGAGACTGATCCCACTAGGATGTTAATTATGTTGCTTATTAGCTCTTTGGTGAATGATTATTAGTAGTAGCCTAGTGGGTTCCTTGAGCCGAATGGGTGGGTGGGAGGGTTGGAGAGGTATTGAAACACTTAACCAGACGAGGCAGTTTCATGCTTCTCAGCAGCCATAAGTCGCTCCTTATTAGCACGAACCAGTTCAGCTCTACGATCCTGTGGAAATAAATCAAATAATTAAAAATTGGACTGTTCAATTAATCAAATTATGAAAATAAAAAAAAAAATAAAAAATTAACAAAAATAACCCAAACATAGGAGAGAAACAGCTTACGACGACATTTTGGTCTGACTTTGACCATTTAGAAAATCACACTAACTTCATAAAAACAAAGTTGAAAATGGAAGAAAAAAAAAAAAATGCCTTCATGAAGTTTATACTGCTAAATTATGCTCCTCTCTACTCACGCTCTCTTCCTTAGCCTTTTTTGCCTTTTCTGCTAGCTCCAAACGGTTCTTGTCTGCAATCTCCAATTTCTGCTCCAACTTTTCCGCAGTCTTCTTTTTTAGCTCTTCCTCTTCCTTAGTACGGTTTTCTTGAGCTTGTTCTAATTTTACTGAAATTGTCTTTGTTATTTCTTGCCTTTTTGCCTCTTTCTCCTCGGAAATTTTCCGCAATCTCTCTTCTTTGGCAGCAATGTCTTGCTCTCTCTGCTTCAGAACTTCTTCCTTTTTCTTAGATACAAGCTCTTGGGCTTCACTAATTTTATTAGACTGCCATAAATGGAACCAAAATAACAACTAAAACAAAAGTAAACTTAGAATAAACTAGTAAAATTTTTGAAAATTATGCAACTAAAAACTTTCTGGAATATGTAATACCTCAGAGGTACAGCAACACTGCAAATTTTATTATTTAGAATTTTCAAATAAAGATACTTATTTGCATACTGCAGTACTAAATGTCACACTGAAGTAATCTTTCCTGTCAACATATGACTGATAAAAGCTTTAAAGACACTGGAGAGAACATGGAAAAAAATGCAATCTAATCCATTTCTTTTTATTATTAAAGCAACATTGAGGCAAGATTTGTTCAAATACTAAGTTTATGATGATTTTGTTCAGGTATTCAACTACTTTAATGAAAAGATGTTAAGTAAATGTGGTATTTGTACTAGTGAAAACCTGCCACCAAGGCAAAGTCTACAGCATCCATCCACTTATAGCCAGGGCACCAACACACAATAGTTAGTCTACAATGAACCAAGAACCAATTGAGCGAGCAATCATGACAAGAACAGCAAACAGGACTTTGTAATCACACACACAGTCCCAGCAAAGACAATACCTCTAATTTCTGGCTCGTTTGAATGATTTTCTAGATGGGATCAAGTCAAATCTGTTTGGGCAAGTTGCAACTGGTCAGGCAAGTGGTTTAACCCCAGCAAATGCAAGGTCATGAAGACTGGTGAAGAGGCCAAAGGACTGGACATGACTGACAGGTCAGACTTCAAAGAGAAGGACCTAAGGGTGAGCAGTGCCTAATATATCAGGGGATAATGTCAATCTAATTTCTGCAACCAATGCTGCTCTGGCATATATAGGTTTGCCCTTCAGCAATCTAAAAATAAAGCATTCTGGGCTCTACAACACCTGTCAGGCCCATAATGGAGCATGCACCTGAGGAAGCATGTTAAACTGGATGAAGTGGGGAAGTATGTAACATGGCTTGTTCTTGAGTTGAGGGACACTAATTACAGGATGCTAACTGAATTTAATCTAATCTAACAATACTGGAGGATAGACAAACCCATGGGTAGACATGGTAACCTACCTTACTGTCAGCATTAATACCTTTCATTTAATACTTTGGCAACATCACAATATCTTGTTACAGCAAATATCTTAATCTACAACTTACAGCACAGCTTTTGTAATCAAGAATTTCACACATGACTGACCACCATTAACATACTGACCACTATTTCCACATTCAGCACATTACACATCCTCTAGCAAGCCTTGCAAGTTTGCAATACTACTACACTGCTCCACTAATTCAAGTCTCTTCTTTCTTATGTCAATGATAAGGCCCTTGGAGGGCAAAACAATTAAGATACCCAGGTGTTGCTCATGTTAGGAACATATTTTACTGCACCTACCATAGGCAAACCAGCAAAATTGATTATATTTGAAGATTACCTCCATAAACATCTGGACAGAATGAGCTAAAAGTCAAACAAGCCAAAGTCACTCAATAAAAATGTCAAGCATAGTATTAAAGTATTAGTTTACACAATGTGTACATTAGTAATACTGCAGTATACAATGTTCATATAAATTTCAACAGAACAAATAACAGCAATGAATTAATCTTCAAGAAGTTATTTTAGCTAAATTGCCATGGTTTAATTTAAACAAACTTTTCACATACGTGTTCACGAAGGGTTTCTAGCTTCTTCATGATCTCTGTCTCTCGTTTTGCTTCTGCAACCACCAGTTTAGCCTGAATCCTCTCCTCTAGCTGTCTAATAGCCTCCTCATGACCTAGGCGAACCTTCTGGGCATATTCCTCCTGAAAAATTTAAATAATTTAAGGGGAGAAAAAATATTTAAGCACTACTTAAACTATTTTCACTACAATAATAGAAAATGATACAATGTATACAATTATTTAGTCAGTAATACATCTAAAAGTATATTGCCATTCAACACTAACATGATCTTTCAGCTTCTCCAACATCTTTCCCATGTTCTCATTTCTATTTTCTTCAGCAGAGCGCAGCTTGTCTTCAATAGTTTGGCGCAGCTCATTTGTCTGAATTTCTAACTGCTTACGCACACTATCCACATTGTTAAGCTGAAATAGATTAATTAGTATGGAATTAATTGGGAAGCTCTAACCCCAGAAGGTTTAAAGTCTTTAGAATAATGAAATTACTTTAACCCCTTGGGGGTCAGCAGGTCCTCTCAGAGACTTGTTCTCAGGGTCGGCCAAATTTAAAAAAAAAAAAAAAATTCTTATGAAAAGATAGAGAATCTTTTCCCAATCATAATGACACCAAAAGTATGAAATTTGATGGAAAACTTACGGAATTATGCTCTCGCGAAGTTAGCGGTCTCAATGATCTTTATGCATCGGCAATTTTGCCCAATTTGAGCCCTATTTTCGGCCAATTCCAGTGTACTAGTCGACAAAAATCATAACTATTTTGCTAGAACTCCATTTTTTCTATCGAATGAGCACAAGAAACCACCCATTTACCAATTTCAACTATCCAATGAAGTGGTCAGAATTTAGCAATTTTGCCAATTTCACACAAATTTCAAAAGATGTCAATTTCCGAATAGGGTCCAGAATAAACAAGAGACATTCCTGGCATTACAATAACAAGTTCTCTGTTCATTAGTCACATCCCCAGGCCCCTCTTATATTTCTTTGGCTTTCCACTTTGAATTTTTATTCTTACAAAAAAAATAAGATTTACTGTTATGCAGATTACTGCATTAGTGTAGAAATAGTATAAATAATATCAGCACACTTGTGAAAAGAATATTAGACTCACCAGTTGATGTGTATTGGACGCTTGGCATGATTTGTTTACTTTTGAACTTTGGTAAAAATTGAACATTTCTGCTAATTTGAGCTCAATTTCAAGGTACTTTTCATTGTAAAACCAGTCACAATCATCACAATTTCTGTAATATGTCTTCCATTCTATAAAATGAGACCAGGAAAACTAGAATACAACAATAAATACCAATTAATCCCAAAACACGGTCATTTTTTTTTCTCATTACGCACTGCTGCAGGATTTTTTTTTATACTGTGCACACTACCATATAGACCCATTCTTTCATATGGAGGCCTACCAGCTTTCTCACTAGATTTGAGGGCCCTAGAATTTAGGCGCTAGTACGTCAAAAACCCTGGGTCGTAAGCCGTACTAGTACGTCTGAAACCCCCAAAGGGTTAAACCAGGTACTGGAGGGCTTCCCCACGTTATACCACTTATCTAATACAGCCGTTTTCAATTACAACTACAGTGGACCCCCGCATAACGATATTGATCCGTTCCTGAGAGCTCATTGTTATGCGAATGAATTTTCCCCACGAGAAATAATGGAAATCAAATTAATCCGTGCAAGACACCCCAACGTATGAAAAAAAAAATTTGCCACATGAAATATTAATTTTAATACACACAAACTGAAAAAGGCATGCACAATTACATGACACTTACCTTCATTGAAGATCTGGTGATGATTGATGGGATGGGAGGAGGAGAGTGTCTTAGTGTTTAGAAGGGGAATCCCCTTCCATTAAGACTTGAGGTGTCAAGTCCTTTTCTGGGGTTACTTCCCTTCTTTTAATGCCACTAGGACCAGCTTCAGAGTCACTGGACTTCTGTCGCACAACATATCTGTCCATAGTGGCCTGTACCTCTCGTTCCTTTATGACTTCCGTAAAGTGTTTCACAACATTGTCAGTGTAATAGTCACCAGCATGGCTTGCAATAGCTGTGTGAGGGTGATTTTCATCCATAAAGGTTTGCACTTTCAGCAACATT
This sequence comes from Cherax quadricarinatus, assembly GCF_038502225.1. NCBI lineage: Eukaryota > Metazoa > Arthropoda > Malacostraca > Decapoda > Parastacidae > Cherax > Cherax quadricarinatus. The sequence continues at coordinate 1,795,667 of NC_091317.1, forward strand.
GCACAGATTTCCTTAATCTTTGTAGTAGGCAACTTCTTCAATTTCTCTCCCCTCCTCCGAACCAGTTTCCTCAGGTCTGGCCTCTTGCTGTTGAAGTTGATCTAGCAGCTCATCAGTGGTTAGTTCTTCATTGTCCTCCTCCACCAACTCTTCCACATCATCCCCACTAACCTCCAACCCCAAGGACTTTCCCAATGCCACAATGGATTCCTCAACTAGCATACTCCTCTCAGGGTTAGCCTGAAACCCTTCAAAATCCCTTTGGTCTACACATTCTGGCCACAGTTTCTTCCAAGCAGAGTTCAAAGTCCTCTTAGTCACTCCCTCCCAAGCCTTACCTATAAGGTTTACACAATTGAGGATATTAAAGTGATCTCTCCAAAATTCTCTTAAAGTCAATTGAGTTTCTGAGGTCACTACAAAGCACCTTTCAAACAGCTTTTGTGTACAGTTTTTTGAAGTTTGCAATAACCTGCTGGTCCATGGGCTGCAGGAGAGGAGTGGTATTAGGAGGCAAAAACTTCACCTTAATGAAGCTCATGTCCCCATAAAGTCGCTCTGCCACGTCTGTAGGATGACCAGGGGCATTGTCTAACACCAGGAGGCACTTAAGGTCTAATTTCTTTTCGGTTAGGTAATCTTTCATATTGGGGGCAAATGCATGGTGTAACCAGTCATAGAAAAAGTCCCTAGTGACCCATGCCTTACTGTTTGCCCTCCACAGCATACACAAATTAGCCTTGAGGATATTCTTTTGCCTGAACGCTTTGGGAGTTTGAGTGATACACTAATAAAGGCTTCACTTTGCAATCACCACTAGCAATGGAACACATCAACAGAGTAAGCCTGTCTTTCATAGGCTTATGTCCTGGGAGTGCCTTTTCCTCCTGAGTAATGTAGGTCCTGCTTGGCATTTTCTTCCAAAACAGGCCTGTTTCATCACAATTAAACACTTGTTCAGGTTTCAGTCCTTCACTGTCTATGTACTCCTTGAATTCCTGCACATATTTTTCAGCTGCTTTGTGGTCCGAACTGGCAGCCTCACCATGCCTTATCACACTATGTATGCCACTACGCTTCTTAAATCTCTCAAACCAACCTTTGCTGGCCTTAAATTCACTCACATCACTAGTTGCAGGCATTTTTTTAATTAAATCCTCATGCAACTTCCTAGCCTTTTCACTTATGATCACTTGAGAGATGCTATCTCCTGCTATCTGTTTTTCATTTATCCATACCAATAAGAGTCTCTCAACATCTTCCATCACTTGCGATCTCTGTTTCGAAAACACAGTTGAACCTTTGGCAAGAACAGCTTCCTTGATTGCCGTTTTGTTGCCCACAATAGTAGCGATGGTTGATTGGGGTTTATTATACAACCTGGCCAGCTCGGAGACATGCACTCCACTTTCATACTTATCAATGATCTCTTTCTTCATCTCTATAGTAATTCTCACCCTTATTGCTGTACGGTTGGCACTAGAAGCTTTCTTGGGGCCCATGGTCACTTATTTTGCAGATAAAATCTGCAAAAACACTGTAATAATACGAAATGTTTTGATTGTATGCTTGGATGTTACCGCAGAGGCTGGCTGGTAAACAATGCCACCGGCGGAACATGCGAGGCTGGCTCAGGCCACACAGACGTGTCTCGGACGAACAGCATTGAGCGGGTTTTTTTTAGCGGTGTGCGAGGCAAAATCTTAGCGATAAAATGTATCGGTATGCGGATTTAACGTTATGTAAGGCCAACGGTATGCGGGGGTCCACTGTATTCTTCATTTATTCAGACTTCCTACAATACAATAATTTTGTCCTTAGCTGTAAGCGAAGGACAAAAATACTTCAGGTTAAGGTGTGAACTGTACATGCATATTTTTTTTTAGGCCTTGCTCTACTGCCCATTTAATTTATGACAATGTAAACCATGTTATCAGGCACTATGGGGGGGGAGGAGGAAAAATAGAGAAAAAGGGAGAGAAAAAAAAAAAAAAGGGGGGGGGGGGGTGTCAGAAAAAAAATGGATAATTCTAGATAATTTATCTCTGGAAGCCGAGATGAAGCAGAACCAGTGGAACCTAAAGGACTACCAATTGCCCAAAACTGGAAAAAATTAAATGTCCAGTAACTAATGAAAGAAAGTTGTCAGAGAAAAAAAAAAAAAAAAAACACTGGAGCATCAGATTTTTTCCAGGAATAAGGAAATCATGTCTTAGAAATGGGATTTTAATGAGTTAACTTAGACAGCCCTACACAAGCCCACAAATTAGAATTACAGGAATAGAAGGTATTCTTGGTCAAGACTTGAAACCCTGCCAATGTCTCCATTTGACAATCCCTCTTGACTTCCATCTCTTGCCTTTAATATTTTAGAGCCTGGACACTGGTATCATCGCACAGTCCTTGAAACCCAGACATGGCACCACTCCATAAAGGTGGCAGTAAAGCCACAAAGATCTTGTCTGCAAATGTAGTTGAAGAGGCTGCTGGAGTGTAATTCAAACCAATTCAGTTATACAGATGGGGCAAGGAAAAATTGAAAACACTACCTAGGAGATAAGTGGGAATCTGATGCTAAGTCTATCTTAGCTTTCTTAGTGCAACCAAAGGATAGCATGAAAAGATACTGGATGGTCTAATCTCAAGTCTGCACAACACAACATACCAGTGTGAGAAGTGTAAAATGGACCAAGTAAAATGTAGGGAAGCCAAAGGCATGAGAACTGAATCAACATCCTTAACCCTCTCAGGGTCCATGCTGTAGATCTACAGCTTTGAGTTGAGGGTCCAAACAGTAGATCTATGCCATGAGCTCAGTTCACTCTGATAAACTGCGAGCGGTAAATTTGGGCCTAGATAAGAGAGAATACATCTATATGGTATGTGTGCACCACAAATCCTGCAGCACACATTGCATAATGAGAAAAACACAGACCATAATTTTCGATTAAAACTGAATCTGCAGCGTTTTTCCTTATGTTTTTTTATAGTTTTTTGTGATTTCTTTGTCTCATTTGATAGAATGAGATGTATATTACAGAAATAGAGATTATTTTAATTAGTTTTAGTACTGGAAATGGTTGAAACTGAGCTCAAAGTAGAGGAAATGTTAAATTTTTGCCGATGTTCAAGAGTAAACAAATGACCTCGCATGTCTAATACACACACAAATGCGGCAATATTTATACAATTATTACAATACTGCATAACGGTAAATTTTATTTTTTTTTGGTTTGAATAAAAAATTAATGGAATTCATTTGTAAAGCCTCAAAATGTAACTAATGAACAGAGGAAATGTTAGTTTAGTGCCAGGAATGCCTGCATTGTTTATTCTGGACCCTATTTTGAACTGTGTTAAATTGGCCAAATTACCATTTTCCGATCACTATTTTGTAGTTTAAACAGTTGACATGGCAATTTCTTGTGCTCAATCGATAGAATAGAAATAATACTAGTGAAATAGCTAAGAATTTGGTCGACTGGAATAATGCAACTGGCCTAAAATGGGAGTCAAAGTCGACAAAATCGCCGATGCATACATATCGCCGACACATCAAAATTTGAGAGAGCATAATTTTGTCAATTTTCCATCAAATTTCGTACTTTTTTGTCTTCTTACCTTCAGAAAAAGATTCTCTACCATTTCATAAGAAAAAATAACTTAAATTCTTGGACCCTGGTGCACTCTGAAATTTGGCCTCTGGACCCTGAAAGGTTTAAGACCAGATTTTCCAATTTACTACCAGCAGTTATCAAATACTACTAAAAGCAATGGAAATGTCTGAAGATTAACCTAGGTAACTACCTCTGCAGTGTACCATAACATCCAAGATGTATTGGATATGTAGGCCAGTGGGCTGCTAACAGCAACGACCTGGTCAACCAAGCAACAGGGAGGTCTGGCCCAAGGCACACGAGTAGGAAATTTGCAAAAATGGGTCATGAAACAAATAAGCAATTTCCAATTACTGGCAAGAACAATAATTATGCATTAGAAACATCTCCAGTAAATAAAGCTGAAATACACTCACATGGTCAGATATCTTTGCACGCAGACCATTGAGGTACGCCTCACGGTTACTGGAGGTAGTGTCGAGCTTGTCTTCTAGGGCAGTTTGAGTTGCAGCAATGAAAGCAGCAGTAGACTCTTCTCTCTTGCGACTGGCTTCTTCCAGACGGGTCATGCGTTCTCCAACACTAGCTAGGCGGGAGGCCTCCACTGACTGGAAGACAAGTCTTTATTGTATGAAAAAAACACCATCCTCTCAATATTTAAAGTAATTATTTTTCCAAATCTGTCCTCTGAACTAAATTTAAAAATTATATTTTATGTATAGCACAACATTAAGGTTTACCTTCCTGCGTTCTTCAGCTTGCAACAACTTCTGGGCAATCTCTTCAGCAGTCATACTCTTGGGTCTTGGGGAGACTGCTGTGGTTGTTGGCTTATCAGCAGATGGCTCGGCAAGGATAACCTCATAACACATACCACCACGAGACTTTTCCTCACACCTGATCTCTGTGGCTGTAAAAAAAATATGAAAGTGCAGCTATTAGCAAAAAGTTACAATAGCTAAGCCTGTAAATTCAGAATGCCTCTTTAATAAAGAAATACCTAAACACTTTAGCTGTGTGAATTTGATAAGTACATCTGAATGCAAGACATGGATGAAAATACAGTACATACTGTCTTTTCCTCCAAGTAGTTACTGTATGCAACAAAATTTCAAATTAGTCCAAGACCTTCTCGTATTCCCCCCCCCCCCTGCCCATGTACAATAAAAGTCACAATTACAAGAGGTATTTAAAAAAAAAAAAAAGCAATAATAGGTTAGAAGAGCACAAGTAATGCCTCTCCAAACTGCAGTTAAGGTCTATAGGTCTATATATACACCCAAACCCCCAAAGGCTCAGCCTAGGACAAGCCATTAAAATTTGGTACACAAGGTTGTGCACAACAGCACGAGGGTACCACATCCTCAACTGGTAAAGTAGTACCAGTGTGACTGGAAAGAGGGCAGCCACACAAGTTGCCAAATTTTTTTTTTGCTCTTCTGGATGGCCTGGTTGGACCCACTTCGTCCTGTAAAATCATAAGAGGCTAAACTAATGCATACACAGTACAGCAGCCTTTGCCTCACCCTCTGCCCATTAACTGCTTGGTAACCTGAAAAGTACCAGACAGCAACAGAATAAGTCGTCAAGCCAGGTGTAGATCATGCAGGACTAAAGCATTAACATCTCCAGGTCAACCCAACGGCACCTCACACTAAATCAGTATTTAATTTATTCCAGCTACAAGGCAACTCAATTCTACTCTGCAAGCTTTATAAAGCAATAAGGCTTACAGTGATAAATGGAATACAAATACAGGCTAGTCTTATTAGAATCATCCCCCTGGAGTAAAATGTACTAATCAAGTTCCCATGAATTTAGTGTCTTCTTACCAATTAGCATGTTAATAACAAGCATAATGAATAGTGAGTGAATAAGTGTGTTTTTATTAATGTAAACAGGTGGTGTTGGCAGAATGAAGATATTCCATAGTTACCACAACAGAATATCAACAACCAATGTCTTCAGGATTTTAAATTACACCAGCTCTCCATGATGGCAATTGGTAAGGAAACAAGAGCAAGAAGGTAATGTAATGTAGTAAGAGTGAGACTTCCACAGCAATTTTAAAATAATGCACATGAATTCTCAAACCCTTTAAGAGGATTAAAAGATAATTCCTTGGGGAAAAAAAATTAATATATATTATAGATATACAGTGGACCCCCGCATAACGATCACCTCCGAATGCGTCCAATTATGTAAGTGTATTTATGTAAGTGCGGTTGTATGTGTATGTTTGGGGGTCTGAAATGGACTAATCTACTTCACAATATTCCTTATGGGAAAAAATTCGGTCAGTACTGGCACCTGAACATACTTCTGGAGTGAAAAAATATCGTTAACCGGGGGTCCACTGTACATCTCGGCTAACATGTCAAGCACAGTAAGAAACCTCCCCCCTCAAAAAATAGATGGGCAATTTTTAAAATACTTAACTCAAAACATTACTTTGTACTACTTTTTAAGGTATTCTCACTTATGGTACATGCACATGGGGATCTGCAAATGAAAAACCCTACCTTCCTTTTGTGAAATGGTCACAGTTTAAATTCACACAATACAAAATCGCCACACATTACTGTGCGTAAAAAAATAAAGGACACTATACAAATATAAACTTTGGCTTGTTTTTAGAGGGCTGTTAAAGAATGCAGGGATGAGAAACTCCTCTGATATCCCAGGTTTTCAACTTAACCCCGAGTAGAATTCATGCAAATAAAGCCCATAAGCACTTCCTTGTTTCATTAAGTTTGATTAGCCTATAAGGCATGATAAAAACCTGTTGCACAGAAAATGTTCAAGTTTCTAATTACTGCTTATGGGCATCAACTACAAGTTATCGATATTCTGGTATTCTTTTACCACAGTATTATTACAAGATGAGTCAGAGTTAATAAGGACCTGCCTAGCATGGACCAGGAGACCTGCTGCCGTGCTCCTCCTTTCTGATGTTACCAAGTACCCATACAGTAGTAATGTACTGCAGTGCACTTTCACATTTATTTGAAAAAACAACCACTAGCTTAACTAATTCATAAAAAACAACACTTGAGCTAATTAACAGTCTTGTACTACTTCATTAACGTGGAAGTACGCATCAGACAGTATCCAACTATGTCTAGCAATATTCCTCTCCTTCCTTTCAGATTAATAGAAATCTTAAGGTATAGTATAATATTTTTATTGCTACCTCCTATCAGTTTTTATTCATAGTTTCATTAATGAAGGGTGGGGTGTAAACCACCCAATAAATATTAGAGGGGACGATATTTTCAAGTTTATTTTTGCAGTTAGCCGTCACAAGCTGCTTCCCCATCTCTACCACTCTTAAGTACTGTATGTTGAACAACTGCACCAAGGAATATTTTTGAAGTTTAATTTACATGAAAATTAACTATTGCAAAAGTGTATAATTAAATAGCAAGGGGACTGCTAGTCAACAGGTATTCAACAAGTGTTGTTACTCTGCTGAATTTCTTTAATTCAGTTTCCCTGATGAATCAATGTGTACATTAAAATTTAGAATAATTTTTAATTAAATAAAATTAATAATCAAGAAGGCTATAATCCAGCAAATGGATGAAGCTGAAGACTAATGATTAGTGACCATGGGAAAGAGGAACGAAAAGCCAAGAGGCTACCTTCATCATGGATACCTGCAATGCGACATGGACACCAAAGTTGAATTTAAAGTAAGTATGGCTGCTAATATCAGCTGCAGTATTTTCAAGAAAAGTGGCTATACTAAGTCTTAGTTTTTCTATCATTCTTACGTATCTTACGATACGATTACATCAATTCTATGCAAATGTTTACCAGAAAAGCTTGGAATAATTTGTGTGTTGGGGAGTAAGCAAATGTCATTTAGATGTGGAGACTAAACTTCCCCTAGAACAAGCCGCGGCAACTAAGAGTTCACTGGCCTGACGGGACCTAGTATGACGTCAAGAGAAACTGGGAAAGTCTAGATCTGTAGACTACCTTCCGCCATCTCTTGCAAATTTAAGCTGCCTCTCTCTTCCCTATCCTCCTATCCACGAGTGTGCAAGATACAATCAGTACGAGAGTCAATGTTAGTCATGCAGACACCATCGGCTATGGCGGCGGATGGCACCACCCTAAACGTCACTGGGAGGCCGCCACAGCCAATGCGGCGCCCTACTCTTGACCTTTCCAGACACAGACAACCTCCCCCCCCCCTCCCTCGTCCTCCGTCCACGCTTGCCTCATGAAGGAAGGTTACTCTTGCTTTCAAACATCGCTGCTGTTTTCAAGCAGACTATCTATTGTCACTATATTAAAGAAAAAAAATGTCCACGCCACACAAAGTTTATCCTTCATTTGGTATCTATTTTGAGTCGCCATAACTGCTCCCTAAATTTAATCCATCCAGCTACGTACAGTTAAGAACACAAGGAGCAGTGCAGCAGGCCCATTGGCCCATGCTAGGCAGGTCCAAGTCACATCCATTCATGTATTCCTCTAAACCATTTTTAAAATTATACGAAGTTTAAGCTTCAGTGACTACTATGGAGTTTGTTCCACTCATCTACAACTATTACCAAACCAGTGCTTTCCTACATCCTTCCTAGATCTAATTTTTTCCAACTTTAAACTATTGTTGCATGTCTGTCTTGATAGATACTTTCAGCTCTTACATCCACAAGAACATAAGAAAGGAGGAACACTGTAGTAGGACTGCTAGCCCATACTTAGCAGGTCCTTTACAATACCAACCCACTAACAGTGCTACCCTAATAAATTTGACATGTGCAACTCTTGGGCATCTTTACTGAGGAAACGTTTCGCCACACAGTAGCTTCATCAGTCCATACAAAGGAGAATCTTGAAGAACAGGAGGAGAATGAGGTAATCAGTCTCTCAACCTTGAGTCGATGTGGTCAGTCCATCAATCTTGAATAGAATACGGCATATGAGCTGAGGAGCTTATAAACCGTAGGCAGGAGAGGTGCAGCAGTCGTAGATGGTGTCACATTTGTTCAATGTGGAAGTAGGTCGTGCCCAAGGGTTAGGCAAGCGAAGAATTCCCAAGTATTAAGATCCCAAGAAGTTGCAGTGTGACAGGATTGTAGATGAATGGTTCAAAGAACAGACACGTTTCCTCAATAGATACCCAAGAGTTGCACCCGTGTCTAATTTATCAACGTGTCGGTTATCTGAACCATTCATCTACAAGTGCTACCCTAACAATAAGCTCTGACAAATCCATTTACTCACGTGCAAGTCCCACTCAAATCCAACCCCTCTCATTCATGCATTTGTCCAACTTAAAGTAGAAACTAGCTTTAATAACCCTACTAGGCAGATTGTTCCACTCGCTACCCTATTTCCAAACCAATGCTTTTCTATATACTTTCTAAATCTAAACTTATCTAATTTGTTTATTTATTCCCGTTTTCCATTTATACACATTCATATCCCCCCTAATTCTACGCCTTTCTAGAGTGCAGATTAGTTTTCCAGCACACTTGTATCCATTCTGTATAAGACTAACTAGTTAATATTAAGACTGCAAATTTTGGCATAAAATAAGCATTAACTTTGCAGGTTACGAGCTGTTATCTTGCCCAGGTACCTACTTCCTGCTAGGTGAACAGGGGCAGGTGTAGGAAACGTGCCTAATATGTCCACTCGTGCCGGGAATCGAACCATGGACATTCAGTGAGAAGTGTACGCTACCAACCAAACCACGAAAGTTTTAAACTAAATATAACCTTAGTTACAGAGGACGAGGTGGGTGCAAGGTTTGATTATTTTATTCCTTACAATTTAGTTATAATAGGAACATTCTGACAACTACCAACAGTGGTCCCAATATTCTGCAAACTGGTCAGGAAAAGTAATACTGAAGTCTTCAATGGAACCACATGACTGCATAGCTAGCAGTGTGCAATTTTCCCTACAAGTATGAGCAGTTTCCAAAGGCTGAGCTGTAGTGGTAAACGGAGGATAACGGGACTGAAGTCTGTGCAGTTTAACACAAGTTGACATTGTTTCCAGTCAGTATAGTATCTACTTACAGTGGTTAATCCTGAAACCACGACCATGGGAATGACAGCCCTCCCCCCAAACCCCATAAATACTACCAGCCAGCTTCAAAAACCTTTATTCATACCTTTAATTTTTAATAAAATGCACAGAATTAGGACGTCAAACCAGACATATTTATCCAAATAAAAACTTTTAAACTTACCAACAATATAAGATCCATACACATCAAAGTACAGCATAATAAATTCGTCTTAAGATTACAGGAAAGACCAGGGCTGCGTGCATAGCTGTCAAGTGTGGCGAACACCACAATACCATACTCACCAACATATTTCCTGCACTTCTTGGGCTGTTTGCACTTTGGTTTCTTCTGGCCCTTCTTGATGGGCTTCTTATGATACCGGCCTAAAATAAAGAGCCATTTAAGTTACCTAAGTTTACTATTACATTATGGCCTGCAGGTCGAAACTTTCAGATGTTTTGAGTATACTCAACTGTTATTGCTTTTAAGCAGTCCTCTAAAGGAAACTTACCTGATTAGCATTTTTCACTTAAAAGCTAATGTATCAGCAATGCGACTTCTTTTCTCCCTCTCCCCCTCTCTCCCAGCCAGAGTAGAAACATTGGACGTGTTTCTTTCCACCTGTTGTCTATGTTCCCCATCAGTAAAATGGGTACCTGGGTGTTAGTCGACTGGTGTGGGTCGCATCCTGGGACACTGACCTAAGGAGGCCTGGTCACAGACCGGGCCGCGGGGGCGTTGACCCCCGGAACTCTCTCCAGGTAATCCCTCTCTCTCTCTCTCCCCCTCTCAGCGTGTCACGGCAAAATTTCAAAATTAAATTTTCCCAGCTGCAATGGTCACATACCAGGAAATCATCCTTTATCTATATGAAATTTCCGCATTAGGTATCTAAAATATACTACCATTGAGCTGTCTCGAGCAGACCGGATATTTAATAAAAAAAGTAAATATGAATAAAGCTTTCACATGTCACTTATCAAGCTTAAAAGTTTGTACAAAGTTGTGTACACAAAATGCTTGGAAACGGAATAACAGGAAAAGTGGACAGATGAATATTTAATTTTCTGACTGACAGAACCCGGGGTATAGCAGCGAACAGTGAAATTGGAGGCTGCTATATCTAAGTTATTCCCCAAGGCGCAGTGCTGAACTTAATCTGTTCCCTTCCTCATGCAGAAACGTATCATTCTTTGCAGACAAAATCTTTGTGCGGGCAGCCATCATACGGCAAATCTCCAAGCTAGAAGTCTTCCATTGGGCCAATGACAACAAATTTAAAGTTACTTCATTATGGGAAGATTGAAGAAATAAAGACTAAACGGAATATAAAAAACTCGTCACTCACCATAACTTAAGACTGATAAGAAACCTAGGAGTGAATAGCTCAGATCTCACCTTCAAGGATCTCAACAGTTTCACTATCAACAGGGAGGAAAATGATGGGCTGGATAATTAGAACCTTCAAAACAAGTCCCTTAGTCTCTAGGGCCAGGCAGTACCGAACCCTAACGGAGGGAGGATGGGGGTTTCCTTCTCGCATTTGACATAAGGGCGATACCTCTCTAGAATGGTTGTTGTTTGCCAACCTACTACTAGCCTAGCTTGGGGTAGGCACAGATCCAGGCAGACCAGGAACAATGTGAAATACCAGACCGTAAAGGATGCAGACAACTCTGCATAATGGACTCTGTAGAACTAGTCAAGAATTAGACTAGTAACCCTAACATCCCACATTACAAGTGTTCGAAAGAGTAATGGGACTGCAAATTACAAAATTTTATGGAATAATCTGTACAAGTCAAACGAGCATGGTTTTAGTGCCAGGAGCTCATACTTGTCACAACACAGGCGTTAAAACAAAAGCAAAACGCTTATGTGGTATACACTGATTTTGCAAAGACGTTTGACATGCAATGGGGGGGGGGGATCCTACGAGTGTCTGAACACAGGTCCCACAATAACTAAAACCACTGATACAGCCCCAGGAAAAAAGTGGTAGAATAAGCGCGCGCGCGCACACAAAAAAAAAACCTAGCGATAAATACCTTTGAGTTTCGAGTTTCACTACTCTGAGCCCGGCCTCGTCTGGTGCTTGCCTGAATGTGACGTCCCATCAAAATATTTTGAAAGTTTTAAGCAGCAGGACTGCCAAACACTCATAACTACACAACACAAGGGCTACATGGGTTTAAACTGGTCGTACATACTTAGATGCACTGGAAGACTAGCAAAAATGATTTACCTACTTAGCAAAATCCTTCGACAAGTATGATCTGTAAAGTACTCTAGGGCCTGGTCCCAAATCTGCACACTGCCATAACATACTGGAGATATGGAAGTGCAAAATAAACCCAATGAGGAACAGGGGTGCGGTGGGGACAATAAGGGAACACTATCAACATCCGGGGTCCCAGACTATTCAACATCTTACCAGAAGATATCAGAAACACGGCTGGAACAAGTGTAGAAGCCTTCAAGAGGAAACTGGACAAGTATCTTCAAGTGCCAGATCAACCAAACTGATGGATAAGTGGGGCAGCGGGCCTCCAGCAGCAACAGCTTGGTTGACTAGACAAGCACCAGACGAGCCCGGTCCATGGTCGGGCTCCAAGAGTAGTGAAACACTAAAGGTATATCAAAGGTACATGTGGTACCCTGGGGTACCACATTCACCTATTTAATGGAGTGCCCTGCATTACGCATTAAGCATGGCTGGACTGTTACAAGTATCTGCCTCTCCAACACTGCCTTTACATCCCACCTATACACTCACGGGAGCCAAGAGGGCGTGGTATACAACCCACGAGGACGAGCGAGCTATTCACCTTTTGTAGATGGAATCGTCAATCGCCTAAACAATGATTACAAGATCCATCCCTATTTAGGAGCTTTAGCTGTATAGAATACATTTGACAATATTGGATGAAGCTGGTAGTCAGCCACAACATGGCCAAGACAACACAGGCGGTGGCGGTAGCTAGTGCAGACCGCGCCCTGTGCATAGCCCGCCAGATCAATACCTGTCTCGAGCGTGGGTGATACTGAGCACGCCATGCTATGACCATGTGTACGGCTCTTCACGTCAGTCAACGAAATCACTACACAACCACTGACTAAGTCACCATACATAATGCACCTGCTGTTACTGGCGACAGCTAAGCAGAATTAAATACTGCCAATCATTAACTGAACTACAGCGAGGAAGAGTCAGAGGCACTGGTAGGCGAGACTGGTGGGGGGACATGTAAACGAATAACCAGCCATTGCATTAGTCAAGGATACTGCTAGGTAAGTCGAGACTAATTTTTTTTTTTTAGCTTTGATCCCATGCAAACCTGGAACACTGGACGTACATAAACTAACGAGAATCAGGCTGAGTATTTGAATAATACTTTAAAGCCCTTCTCAGTAAAGCTAAAGAATACTATCTGGTAAGTGACCAAACAGAATACGGGCTATTCAGTGATTTTTAACAGTTGCAAACATTATCAATGCGTTGCTAGTATGAATTTTCAGCTGTTTGCTACCACTGATAACATTTTACTGAATGATATCTAAAAATTAACCAGCATATAATTTATACAATTTTAAGCTATCTAATTAATCTAATTTGGGAAGAACTGTATGCAAATCAATGGAAACTGATCTCCGGTTCAGGCGGAAAAGACGTTATGTCGTGTTAGGCACTCAAGCCACTTATCTCGATAAAACAGCCTAGCTAAATTAGGAAATTGTTTAGTCAATCCTCCATTTTAACAATTAGCATTATGTTAGGATACCTCTGGACGTGACAGTTAAGAGAAAATAAAAATGTCTTAACGAACATCTGTTTTTGACTAGTGGATTTCTGGTCACTTATTGTACACATTCATACTGCTAATGAATAGCCAATTAATGTTTATTCATTGGGTGGACGTCCTGGACGATACAGCAGGAGCAAACCATTTCTACACATCTACATCCACTGACAGTCACAAATGCAATATATGTAATGGTTGCTACTGCATTAACAATTTCAGACCAATACCAGACGTTAGCCACTAGACTTGCCAACATTTGCACAGATAAGTTTCTTGGTAATACTAAAGCGAAGCACTCGGCCAACATATTCAAGCGTTAATGCATGCTCATTTTTCAAAAACAGTGATGCTATACATAATCACGTTGCCAGCTAGTAATCTAATGGGTAACCCCAAGTATGCTGTTTCGCCCTTAACTAATTATTTCCGACAGAAAAATATTCTAAAATTTACCGTGCTGGGAATAATAAGCCATTAAGTACTTTGTAGGTTAAAATTACTAACCCATCACCCCTCCAAGTAACGAAAAGTTAGCAAAAAATATTTTAACACCAAAGATCCGTTAAAATTATAAGCTACTTTCCCAAAATTTCACACATCTTCAGAGGAAAAAAAATAGTAGTCTATGTACTCGTCTGCCAGTTGCATTCCACAAGTCTCATTTATACAAATTATGAAGCGTCAAGTCTTGAGTGGTATTTATTCCTTGCAGGAAGTGTTGGAGGCACTCCGTCCATTTATGTGAGAGACGCTGCTATTGGTGATCTCTGAAAGTGTCAAGGGTAGGAATCCGTAAGCATGTGGTTCCCACAATATTCGGTGGTTACTCAGCTGCTATGCCTAAAACAAGGCATATGGTATGTCCATGGGACCGTGAAAACATCAGCAAACAGAAGCCTACACAAACCGGTTCTTTTAATCTACCATTTCTAAGCAAACTTTTTTCATCTTTCATATGAAATTGTGTGGTTATCACTAAATTCACTTTCAAAATATTTAAACCGTGTAACATTAACGTAATGAATAAATATGGCAATATATACATGACAAAGCTGTGATACGAGCCAGCGGGTCACCTGCGGCAACAGTTTGGTTGACCATTCAAGCACCAGCCAAGCCTGCAAAAGAGCAATTCTCGAAATCCATCAAAGGTACAGCCAGGGCAATAGTAAGCAAACCACTGAAAATGAGGTACTGCTGCAGCAACCGCCAATAGTTTAGTATAGCACGATGTCGGTCACCTCTGACACCCTGGCAGTGCGCGCGTGCTGAGCAGGGTGCGTGTGTGCAACAGCTGGACAAGCACGCTTTCACTCACGCAACAGTCCTTTGCCACGTTAATTTACAGAAATATTCAACTGTAGCAAAACATACATTAAAAATTTATCTAGTACCTAACAGCTACAAGATACGATAACAGCCTTAGTCAAAGAGCAATAAACACTAAAATAAAAGATTAAGCTAATAACTCAATCTTGTATGCTTTACCAACTACCTCCAGATTACCAAATTGTCTTTTAATCATTATTACTTTGGATCCTAATATTGCAGTAATGATACTCTACTATCAGTCCTTAAACTCTTGCTTTAAATTCATGCTGAGCTTCCGGCCACTAACAGTTCTGCATGTTCATTAGTAAGTAATGTACTTACGTGGATATAAACAAAATATTAGCAAATACTGCGGAAGCCAAGTGTATACCGTACATGAATGGTATACAATACCGACAAGATGAAAATTAGACGTGCAACATCTGGGTATCTAATATAGACGTTTTGCCACTGGATGGGGAAACGTCAATATGAAAGATACCTAGATGTTGCACATGTCTAATTTTCAAGTGTATATACTCCAAGGAAGGCGCCTCACTGTCTAATCGATTTCGACAACTGACGGCTGGTCCATTTCTCTTATCGGGACAGGACTACGGCCGGACAATGAGCTACCCATCTAAAAAAGCCAACGAAGATGAGGGGAAAAAATTACAATGAAAGTGTGGAGACAAACTAACGAATGGGTAAATGCAAAACTAAGAAATTCTTCTGATTAGACAGTACAGAAAAGCAGCTTCAGTATTTATAGAACTTAGATTGGAAAGAAAATTCGAGTTTTAATAATCCTAGAGAAGTATTGTAATATTTTAAATTTTAAAATACCTAGTTATTTTGAAAAACACATACTCAATTTTAAGCATTGTATAGGCCACGTAATGTTTACAATGCAAAGAAAATTGAACAAAATACAGTTGAGAGCAACAAAGGCTTTACCAAGAGAAACCTGTATTTGCAACTCTCAACTGCTTGTACAATTATGTAAACAGTGACTAGAACCTGAAAAGATAGCAATGACCGCAGGTGGAAGCGGTGCACACGTGAAACACTAATATGCAGCAGAATTTGCGAATGTAATGTTATAACGCAAGTGTTATGCAAACTCTCCAACCGGCTAAGTTGGTAGAGGTCAATATCAGGCGCTAGGCCTTCAGCCGTTTTGAGTTCCTAAACATACACAAATTTACCATTCGTGCCATATGGGCTTTCGATTTTTTTTTTTTTTGTTCTAGTCGAGTGCAAAATGGAAAAATTGGAACCATACTAAAATAAACATCTTTAGGCTATCAATAGTACTTCAAATAAATACTGGGATAAGGCATAACAATCATTGTCAAACTTTTTTCTTTAAATGTGTAAAGCGTTTGGCATACCTGAACTAAAACTAAATTTATCGAACTGTAATCTCTATTGACGAAAAGTTTCGCCTGCGTTGCAGGCTTCATCGGTGGAATATAGAGATGAATCGCCTCCCGATACTACAGCGCAGGAAAAACGTTTCATCAATAGAGTCCTATTGTTGCACATGCGTCTCAACTTGTCGGTATTATATATAAAGATTATCGAAAAGTCTACGGACAGCACCAACCACATTAGACTAGTTTTTCCTACTAACCACTGGTACACTACTATTTATTTATTTATTTATTTACAATTTGAGCACACATACAGAGGTACAAAAAAATACAGATAAGAGCAGCATGCCAAAGCCACTTATACTATGCATAGCATTACGGGCTGGCTTAAAATTAACTATCCTTCTCAATCAGACCTCTTTTTGGCCACTGAAGTTAATTTATTGTTTACATGGCTTCACCTACAAACTTCTCAGAATATCTACCCCTGAGGACAGCCCCACACTAGCTTCCTGGATGATGACCTGATAAATAACGCTGTTTGTGCTGGCCGCACGCAGTCCAACGCAGCCACCACAGCGGGGCTAAGGAAATTTTCGGAAATAAAGTGCTACACATTTATCCTGTTCATGATTGTATATCCTTAATGATAAATACTTTCATGATACAGCAACATTACGGAATCTTGGTAAGAGGATATCTAAAGACTATTGCTGAACCGTTTGGCATGACCTACTTACAAGAGGGGAAGAGGGGGGGGGGTGAGATCCTACCTGTGGCGCAATCTAAGAATACAAGTGAAATGCAGTGCTGACCAGAAGGTGAAATGGCTAAGCCAACACGACTGAATGACCTAACTGTTTATATTAATTCTTTTTAGTCTACAATTTGCCAAGTTAAACCATTGGTTTGTGGACAGTTTTACCTAAATACTTCCCCCCCTATCTCTGTTCCTTACATGATGAAGGGATCTGCCAAAGTATCTGTATAGGCTATTTTGATGGTATCAGTATAGATTTAAAACGATATCAGTATCAGCAAAAACTTTGGTATCGCCCCCATCCCTCCTATGGCGTCACTTTGGCTTAAATAGTAACTAGGGAAAATTCCAGCCAAGTTTTACTCAGGGTGATTAGGAAGAGATTACGGCTGTTCCCACCAACTCCAATGTTGACGTTCGGCAACATCCAAAGGAGACTTATCAAATGGACCACCTGGTGGAATACCGGGAGTTACATCCATGCATGCAGTGATGCATGCATCCCATCCGCGTCCAACTCTCCGTGGCTCAGGGTCGCATCCGCCAAGAGGCGACGAAGTGGACCGTAACAAATTATCTGTTGCTCTCCTGCAATAAACATTCCAGTTAAGAGAGCCAACCCCGTAGCTGGCGGAACTGAGTGCAACTCTCTAAAGAAGGTTACTCTAAAGTTACAATTTACAGTTATCAACCAATCTTAGGAAAGTCGAAGAATCATTAGTTGTCAGCCTCACCGCTTAACCCAATTCTACCACTCCCCCAGGTAATGCTCAAAACAGATGACGGCAGAGGCATTCCAAATTACTTTTACAGTACGGAACTAAATTTTGGTTAAGACAGGCAACCTGTCCAATACAGCTCTCTACTAGCAAATCATTTTCCAGAATAATAATTTTCAGATACTTTAACCGCATCTGAAAATTTACGTAGTAAACCGCCAATACGTTTCAAACTGGAAAGTAGCACCTGGCAGTGGAAATAAGCGGTTCTCGCTTATGTATTTGTATATCATACAAGCTTATGACTGCGAGGGCGACGGACTGCAACGGAGAGCACTCACGGGAGGTGGGAGTGGCACGTGAGTCAGCGAAGCCGCTGCCGGTCTCTCAGGCACCAGGTTGCCACCTCAACTATGCACCCTACTGACTCATTCAGACAGGAGGAAACGGTGACGCGAGAGAAAAAAAAAAAAGGGGGGGGGGGGGGGGGGGGGGACCTAAGAATAAGTATCGATCTATCAAGTGAAATTTCCAACCTAGGTCAAGGAATTTTAACGTGCGACTGATTCAGGGAAACGAACCCTCGCGGCCAAGTGACCTGGCATTCTAATCTGAAAATTAAATATTAAAGGAATAACTATGGAACACACAGGAGTATAAAAATTATGATTTACCTGCTGTCTTGCATCCTTAAAATAAAGACCGGCAATCCTGCCAGCGAAAAGAGAATCCTCAGCTTCCCACACTGACTACATAATGGTATGTCTACCAACTAAGTAGACTGAATTTTTCTTCAAAACGCAGTCCATTTAGGTGATACTATTAAAAAAGACGTGGCACCAAAATACTAAGCTCATCCATAATTTGTATCCCAAACACTGCCACAGATTTCTGTTAAATTAACACTATAGCGAGGACTAACCAGGCTGTGATTGACATGTGAGCCAGTAGCAGCATCCTGCTGGTTGAACCGAGAAAGCACCAAGGTTGGATTTTTAAGTTTTAGTACATGATCACCATTTATTAAGTTAAACTAAACTATCCGGTATAGCTCAATCCTTTATGGCTAAAACATAGGCTAAATGCATTAACAAGCACAAAGCAAGTGTAAACTCAAGGCACTTTCAATATTCTGAGGAAAAAAAAAAGCATAATTACTACCACTTGTGGATGGAAAAGTTATGGACAAGAAAACTGTACCAATGTGATATATAGGCAAGTTATCTTTCCATACTGCTATACGCATGTGAAAAAAAAAACTTACGAAGTTATTGGCTAAACCAACCATGTACACTATGTGGAGTGCTAAATAAGAAAAAAAAAACCTAAACAAAAGAGCAGTTATCGTTAACCAGTTTATGGAAATGCCCAACGTTCCCAGATGGCACCACTTACTATCCGACACGCTCTGAGCATGTAACACTGAAGCGACAAATAGATGAGAAGGCGTGGTGTTGAGGTTTAGGTGAGAGCGGGCGCCGTAAAGTCCAGCCCCTCTGGCACCACATTGTTCAGATCAATAACAAGGCGACAAAAAAAAAAAATGAACCCGCAATGGCACCCCTATCACGTTTAGCCGTTATTTTTTTTCCGAAAGAAATACTTTTAAACAATCAGTACAAAGTGTAAAATGGAAAACTTCAAAGCTACCATAACTTTCGAACCCTTTGAAAATTGTGCCATCCCATTCTCCGATTTTCGGAGTTACATTTACTGAATGTCCCTTTCACGTTGACGAATTTAATTCTGCATATCATTGTGATCGGAGAACTTAGATTTTTTTTTTTATTATTTTTTTTATTCGCCGGTATTCTCCCGGCCCGGGTCTTCTCCAAGTAGTGGTGACCCGGCCTTGGCTCCCTATCTGGGGAGTGTCTCGAGACTTAAGTCTCCCATGGGAGGAGGTACAAGTACCTCATCTTTGGGACCAAGTGATTTTATTTGTGACATTCTCAAATGAAGCGTACTTTAATTTACAGCAGGTTTTGCTACCCTTTAGCGAAATGCAAACTTTTTCCGGTCAATAGTTTACCCGATACCTGTTGGGCTAGTGTTCCATGTAATATTTTGAAACAATGCTGTCGTCTGTTATTTCTTTACATTTGGAAGGTTGAAACTGTTAAGGTCATTTGCACTAGGATTTTCAAGGCAGCTATCTACCCGATTTCAGAGTTGTACAGCAAATGACTGCCACACAGACGCTTACTATGACTTTTTTTTTAGCTTTAATAAGGAAAGGAGATTTACCACGCGGGAAGTTTGGATGTGGATTTTCCATATTTTACTATTCCGTCTTTTAATATGGTGCTTGGTTAATATTAATTCCAATTCTCTCCAGTAATGGTCTGTGTTGCTGCTGTAGGTTTCGATCCAGGGATGTACAAGCTTTGTATTTCACTTGTATACATCTTGTCTGCTTTTTCTCAGTTTTCCTGTATTTAAAATAAGTAACTTCCCATGTCTTCCATTTTCATAACAGTTTTCTTTCCACGTGGAATTTTAGACAAATTAGTTGAAAATTTCTTATCTAAGGTGAGTGCCAGTCTCTGGGTGAAAAATACCTGCAATTATAAAGACACATTTATAAGTTTTATTCATACATTTTGTGGCCGTGTTATTTTGCTGCTGGACTAAATAGTGTTCAAATTAAGAAACCGAACATAAAACAAGCAAGTTAATATACAGTGTAACACTTTTAAAATTTAATACAATGCAAACTAAACTACAATAACTTTGCAAGTTAACTTCTGCAAAGCACTAACGATTAAACCTTAGTCGAAATTCGTACCAAATTTAAAAAAATAGAAAAGGCGAAGGTAGGCGAGAATATATTTCCATGGAGAAGCGCCTGTGGAATGAGTTAATGATTCGATACAAAGGTACAAGAAGAAGACTCCCTTGAAGAAACTGGAAAGGTGGAAGCAAGTAATTTCTTAAAGAACAGTAGGACTTGAACACTTCCGCCAGGCTTCATTGAAATGTACAGCATCATCAAACTAGATGAAGCTTCAATTTAACGGAAAACTGCAGCAACGAAGATTTAAAACAACGTTAACAGCCTCTGGGTGTGACTCCGTTGATACTACTCACTTCCCCCCCCCCCCCAACTCCCACACTATCCAGTGGAAACCTAGTTGCCTGGTCACGTCCACCTAAATAACCAGTACGTCCTCTTAGACATCATTGTACTGTTGTAAAAACAGTCAAATGGGCTACTGTTGAAAGTGAATTGAACAGTTGAAATAAGACTAATTTGCTGAAGCTGCGAGCAGTGGGTGCCAGTTTTCTGCTCAAGCTGCAAACTCATCTACTTTCCTTATTTTTTTTCCCCCGTTGTGGTAAGTTATAATTTATTACTTTATAAATATAGAACAACCTAACCTAATTTAGGAGTGCTGCAAACTGAATGTAGTTGTCGCTCGGAGGTCGGGTTGCTACTGATTGCCATGCGCCAAGTATTTCATTCAGAGCGAGGAGGCATGTAAAAAGCGAGACCAGATGTCAAACAGCAGAAAACCAAGGCGAAAATGCATCTCCTAAGTTATTTTACAAATAGCTATTTTTTATTCAGGGCACATTATCAACTTTATGACTAATTCAGTCTTAAAAACTGTTGAGCCCATTTTTCGCATTCCACAATCCATATTCACAATTCAGCATCATTGGCCGAAAGGGTCAAAGTTTTGACGAAAGGTAAATCAGTTTTACCACTTTTACGAAGTGATGCTGGGTTCTTAGGCAAGAATCCTTCTGGAAGTGGCATACATCCTTAAGGAATCCCTGCCCCAAGCATAAACCATATGGTGACCCAGCATCAGGGGATTTTACCATGCTTAAATTTAAAGTACCAGATACAAAAGAATAACTGGGTTTTTGTAGTTGTGCATTCATTTTTTTAAGTCAAAGGATTTCGGAAGGAAACTGGTGGTTCCATTCCCTCCAGACATAGTAGCTCGACGGGATATGCCCTGTCCTCACTTTGCTTGTCAATAATACGTGTAGAAAGTAACTGCAGATTATATTCACGAGGAATCGCTAAACCCCTAGGTACTATACAATGCCTGTGGAATGGAGAGTAATTACACGAAAGGGGAAAGCTCCAATACTTGGATCAAGACTGACGTCAAGACAACCTTCCCCACCCATTAACCTGTAACCTGTTTTAGAATTTTCCTACGCTCGCAGTCCGGCTTCGAGTCTGGCCGACTCCCTGTTCATTGCCTCGAGAACCTAGTTGTTGCGAGTCAGCTAGCCCACATACAGGCTGCTCTGGCACAAAGCTAAGTTAGTGATAATTTTCTTTTAATACTTTCCACACCTACTCCGGCAGTATTTCTGATATCTGCTGGTAGCAAGATTTCAAGTGTTACTGACCCAAGTGCAGGTGTTCCATAGTACGAAAATATCCTTGCTGTATCGTGTCTTGCCACACAAGACAAAATTTACCCAAATCTATCTCCCAATTTATTACTTCAGTCAACAATCACCCACTCCAATTTGTAATCCAACCCGCTAGATAATTTTGCACTAAGTTTTTTTTGTGCCAAATAAAAATTACTGTAAAAATTGAGAAATTATTTCCCATATATATACTAGACCAGTCAAACAGCCCGGCAAAACCTGCCAGTTAACCAATAATGGTATACAACGCTTAAGACAGCTAAATGTATTACTGAACGACCATGACCCTTTAAGTCTACACCACACCCCTCCGAGGACCATACGGCTGACTATCGATTCCCGTGTATCACCGGAACTCACCCCCCCCCCCAGATACCCTCCCGCGGTCCCCGAGACCCTAATACAGGTTTTATTAAAATTTTACCCAATTTTCAGCATAGCTAAGAATGGTAGTTTTTAAATTGAATATCCACGCACTTGCTTTGCCTTTGTTTAACCCTTTCATGAATTAAAGTCTAAATTACTTTAATTTGTAAACCAATTGATTCCACAAGTTTTAATATCATTAGAATTCCAAACTTTCCTTCTGCTAAATAGGTAGTCTTTAATGAATTTACAAGTTTAGTCAAAGTGCAAAACTATTTTAAACATCTCTTAAGGTTGATTAGGAGTAATACAGCCAATTTACTTAACTAATTCTCTATCATGCCCACAACAACCTTCACTCAACTTGTAAAAGGTAAAGATGCGCAAGCACTATTCATTCCGTCACCGATGTAAAGACTTGTCCGGCCTACGGTAATGCCACCAGGATGACCCCAGTTAGCTTAAGACTACATGATCAGTAATGCATTTGACCAGTAAAATAATACATCCAGCCTGTGGAGGCTACCTGCACTTAATGCGAACCACAACCCTTGCACGTGTTGCCGTCGCCCCCAGGGGAGGGAGGATCCTCAAAAGCGGGCGAGGGGCTCTTAGATTCAAGGAATTTGACATGCCCTGCCTTCCTTGGAAAGAACTATAATACACAGGCGCTGTGTGACTCCTACGGACTTATCGGAGGGGGCCGGGAGAATGGGGCGTTATTTAATTCGTGGTCAATGTTTTACAATGCTCTAAATTTAGTTTAGCATTTCTTGGGATTTTTAAGCCAAACAAAACATGGCAAAGTTAATTTACCAAAAGTTTACAACCAAGTTTTATGTATAAACAAGTAACAGTTTGGCATTTGTGTACCGTGCTGCAAAATCTGGAGAGAGAAAAAAAAAAAGCTCTCTCGCAAGGCTATTTCCCCCTTACTACACATCAAGGGGCCTGAACATACAACAGGCATGTGTGAGCGTGTTAGATAGGAGTGAATGGAGACGAATGTTTTTGGGACCTGACAGTTTGAACGGTAATATTTTGTAAAGGGATTCAGGGAAACCTGTTAGCCGGACGAGTCGGGGGTAGTAGTAGTTCAATGCCTGCACTTTAAAGGAGGGGGAGGGGGGTGAGATACTGACTGTTTAGTGACACCTGAACAGTCATATCTTGGAACCTCTGCAAAGTGTGAATGATGGTGAAAGTGTTTCTTTTTATGTCACCCTGCCTCAGTGGGAGTGAAAAAAATGATTTAAGTAATAAAGTTTGATATTTACCAGAGTATCGGCAAACCACAGTTTTTATCAGAATTAAGTACTTGGCCTCCAGGTTACGAAAGTCCGTAATAAATAACGGGTAACTACCTATCAAAGCAAAATTTCTTTTCTTCAGCCTAGAAAAATAAGCTTGTGTTGGTTAAACAAAATCGTACCAAAATAAGCTAGTTTCTCCCAAACTTTTCCACCCAATTTTTAGGTTTGAAGGGTCTAAACCATCCGTCATTTTAACGGGTGGTTTCATCTGTGCGGCAACAGACCAGCCAAAGAGCGGAAACAAGACGAGAGAAGAGCCAACACCCCGAACTCTTCTCAAACTTTTAAGGGGTGGGATTAGGGAAAAATGTGCAGTGGTTAAACAAAATATAATAAAGTAATGATTATAGCCACCAAGAGAGCGAAAGAACGGGGAATTAGAACATGAATGAAATAAATGGCAAATATGAAACACCTGTAGAATGCAAAATTGGACTATGTAAGAAGTGTTAACTGGAAATGCGAACGGGCAGCATGGATAAGTATTTTTTTTTATATTCTGTTCTATAGATTATTATATCTATGCTTCTAGTAATGATCACCTAAATAAGAAAATAAATATTAAGAGTAACTTTAAAACCGGAAAATAACGTATACACTGAATGCAAAGCTAAGTAATATTTAGCTGCATTTGTCATAAGGAACGATCAGCAATCGTGCCACTGCAAAACATTGACCATTTTTTGCACTTATGACAACATAATGGTGCCTCCCAGAGTATATGCATCAACCTGCTACCAGTAACTCTGGGGTATGGAAAAATCAAATACAACTATGGTTTCATGAATATGATAAAGGCATTGGATCAGGATGGTCAGCAGACGAATACGCATGCAGCTACTACACAACTTAATATATCCAATTATACATTATGAATAAAGGTGTGCATAACAGATTTGTAAACTTCCTGCCGGTAAAAATGAGTGGTTACAAGCATCAGATACTTTGAAAATATTCAGCTTCCCTTCTACATGTTAGCAATCCATTTGAAACTTGCCATAATTAGTACGAAACACTTACAACTACACTCAGGACAAAAATGTCGAAAACCCCTACCTAAAAGTTTTTCCCTTGAACTTTATCGAATCTTTAAAAAATCACATACGTATTTGGTAACTTATATCCTTTCACCTGTCAGTTTGTGGTAAGTAAAAAATTCTTGACCGTCTAGAAATCTACCCTTCCCAGATAATCTCCTTCCTAGCCACCCAAAACAGTCTATTAAAACATTTTTGAATCTCATTCCTGACACTGCCAAAAGTCACTTCATCTCTTATTTAAGAGTCAGTGTTTTATAATCACAACAAAATGTGCTATATACTGCAGTAATCTCCGTCAAGCACAGGAAGGTCGATTAAGACACTGCGGTCCCTCGAGAATAACATCTTTGACACGTGTGGCTCCACGATCGATCGCTAGTATGTGCGATGCTGCATTACGGGAACACGTTGCTTTCACCCTTATTTACATTCAAACCAGTAGTGGGCGCGGCTCTTAGAAAACGGAAACTAAACAGAAAACGAGACTTTCGGCAACTCATTCTGAATGTGGTAGGAACCGAACAGGCACTTCCATACTAATTATTGTATAGACGACATTTTCAAATAAACTGTCACAGGCAATTTCAACATCTGAAAGTTACGACACTAGAGACTTTTCAATATATTTGCAGTGGCAAACCATTATGTTCAAATTTCAAAATATTTTTCACTTAAACCGCAATATAATATTTTGATAGCTAACCTGGAAGTGCAGAGTTGACTGAGCAGGTCTGACAGAAGCAGCGAAGGAAGGAATCCCTGACAAGCCCGATGAGCATCTTTGCGTTGTGGGTTGACCTTCAGAAGTATGGAAGGGATGGGAGGGTCGGTCGGGTCGACCTGGGAAGGTCCCCGGGGCAGTGGTATTGCTACAAGGCTTTTACCACCGCTCTACACCATGTAAGTCTCCGTAGGCCACCAAGTACAGTTGCTGCAGGATCAAAATCTCGTCAGTGCCGGTTACAGAAGACAATACATATCCTCATAACCGGCTAAATTTACCTGACAAGATTTAGGCCCTGAAATTGCGCTAAAATATTCCCCACACAAAACAGACTACCATATCAATACTGTGGCCTTCAAGGGTTCTTTTGATGAGCTTGTTTAAAATGTGAAAGTTACTGAAGAATTACGAAGTTAAATCTTATTGTTGAGATGGCTAAGAGTTTGTCTGGGGTATTAATCAGCGCGCTGTGGCGGTACACTGCCTGCACTAAATACCTGAATGTCATTTATGATACTCTCCACCAAAGCCCAGCACGCCGTCCTGCTCTGCTCTTCTGACCAACGCAGCTACCGGGGCAAATCCAACAGAGCTCGTGTCTTATGGTAAACACTGGCATTACGGTACAAGCACGAATGGCATGTGCTGAGGATGTACTTATAATCAAAGTCTAACGTTCAGACTATAAAATTATATTAACATGTGGAATTCATCTGACAGTCCAGCAGGTACAAGGACCAAAGCACTGTGGTGGGCGTGAGACAGAGGGCGCTGTGGAGGCAGCTTGGTGCAGGGTCAAAAAAAATGCTTGTGAGAATGCTATGAAAGCACAGACAGTTTACCGCCACAATCTGAGCACTAGGTAAAGTTAACCACGAATGAGACTTTTTACATAGGTACTTTTCTCGCGTTGCCTCACCACAAAGACGTAAGAGCGGTAGCCTAAGGCAGTGTGGTGTGGCGTGGAGTTGATGGCAGTGGTGGTTCAGTGGGTGATAGTGGAGCAGGGGCCGGGGAGACACTGAATGCTCTGCCACTGTCGTCTAGCGGCTGCTGCTCTGCTCCTTCCTGGGTGTGGTTTTCGGACCTGCGCGTTGTCGCTGCCACCACGATGGCTCAACCACTGCTGCTGCTGCTGCTGCTGCTGCTGCTGCTGCTGTTGTTGCCGCCGCCGCCGATTGATTTAGAAAATTTACGAAGAACTATAACCGGTCAAGTATTCATCGCTTTTAGGAATAAAATATTAAAAGGATTTTTTTATTAGGCTAGTATTTTATCTTCAAACGAGACGTGTACAAAAGCCAAAATTTTTAAACCAGGATAAATACAGCATCAAGGTCTAACTGAATTTCACAACCGCAAGTGACCAGTAACTTGTCAAACTATAGCAAAACCAACTTCATAGAAAAAGGAGTAATTTTCAATTTGCAAATTTAATTTTTCGCAGGGCTTACCTGATTTAAAGTTTCCTTTTTTTTATGTAACTGATAGCTCACTTGAAATCAGTTCTGTATTGAACAAGGCTGACTGACATTCGCAAAATTTTACCAGCAACGCCAAATCAGGGTTACACTATCGTAGTGTAATTGTGAACAACCTACTACTACTGGATTATGAGGGCAGTAGGGTAAATTTTATATTTTATTTATTAGTGAAGCATAGTGTCAGTTCAAATATCAGTGATAGCACACTTGCAGATAAGTTGTATAAACTGGCGAGAATCTGCAAAACTAAGATTACATTGAATCACTGGTAGTAATTACCGTAAAACTAAAAACTAGAATCTAAACATCTACCTTTGAAGAGTTTTGCGATTCTACTCTGAGCCAGGCATGGGTCAGAATTTGTCTGGTCAAATCAACTAGGCTGTTGGGAAATAATTATCCACTTTCTAAAGCCTCCAATATTTGTCCTAGCATTTTATCATCATCTAGGTTATAAGATGTCTGGGACTACGACAGCTGGTATGTTATCCTGAGACCAAAGCGCGTATGTTCTGCAATGTGTATTTTTCACTTCCTCTATTACTCTTGTACGTTATGGGACTGAGCCCTCAAGTACTTTCCACGTACAAATGCAGCCTCCTCCACTTCAGCTAGTACATATTTAGGACCGAGGCGTTCCCAGTAACTTAAATGCTTCACTGGTTATGCAGGTCGTAAATGATCCCTGTATTGCAGCTCTGAGCAATACTAACATTACATTGGCACTACTTCGATTGTAAAGTAAAAGGACACAAGTGCAACTAATGTGACATTTTATTATGTTAACGTTTCGCTCTCCAGCTTTGTCAAGCTCCTGGAGAGCGAAACGTTGCCACAAAATGTCACATTAGTTGCACGTCTCCTTTTACTTTACATACTGTCGGGAATTCTACCAGCTTATATACACTACTTTGATTCACGAAATGATATAGTTTGTTTGGCACCATTTCCCTTGTTTTGAAAGTTCTCATTACCCACCGTCATTTTCCTGCCTGTCGTGACATTTGCCTTATTGTGTTCTTTGAAAGAAAGGTTAGCCGACATTACTCCCAGACTGTTAAAGAATTTCTTTCGTTTTATTTGATGATCCTCTTGGGTCTTTTATACAGTGTCCCTTTTGAGTTCATTCTTTCCCTATCTAAGCAGCTTGTTTAACTGTTTTTTCCCCTATGTTTAAAGTGTCTTGTGCAGGGTGATTTTCATGCCTATTTTGGTATCAGCACAGGATGCAAAAACTGTGGTGTGTGTATGTATGTCTGCCTGAGGATAAGAAACAGCGGCACATGAACCATGCCTTGGGGTACTGAAGTTTTTACCTGGATAATGATGGATTTTGCCGTTTACTACCGTGTTCTGGCAGCTTAAAATACACATGCCTACTTTCCCGTTATGCGTATAGCCCTCATATTGTGAAGTCGCCTTATGATCGCATGTCAAACTCCTTTGCAAAATCCATGTATGCCACATATGAGTTATGGTTTTCTTCCGACGCCTCCGTAATAAGTTCACCAATTATACATTTAAATAAAACTGCCGTCAAATGCAGTAAATTTACAGGAGTCTAGTACCTCTTTCTTAGGACTAATGTCTAGGCCCCTTTTACTGTCTTTGATGGAAAAGGTTTCTCTTGGTATTATTGAATTCCTTACACGAAGGATGAATGTCCGAACTCGGCACCATCTACTTTTTATTAACGAAGTAAAGAGTAGATAGATATGCGGAATACAGCGTAACCTTGACCTTTAAATATTTGCTGCCAGTTTCCTGAACAATGATTTTATTTCAAACATCCTTTACATCTACATACACATTTAAGGCGTGGCTGACCAAGAACCAAGCCAACAGATACTTTAAAGACACCTGGGACAACATCCATCATAATTAAGTAGGTTATGTTCAGAATGTGGGATATGGTCCTAAAAGTACTAAAATAAGTTTTAACCATCAACCCTTTTATATCATGCCATTTAAAACAAAAATATTTAAGTTCTAGCTCGTTCTCAGAAACAGACGGCTATTTTCCTCCACTAGTGCTCTGGGGCATTGCCCGTTTAGAAATCACGCTGGTAGTGAACAGTCGAACACGGCATTCCCTATCCTACCCACCAGCGGCAGCACCCGGAACCAAGCAGAAAAAACTTTTCCCTCCAAGAACCTATTTAGGGAAACCCACGACCGTAACCCTTCCACCCTCACACCACTGGAAAGTCCCATGAACCAAATCCCTCCTTTCCACTGAGGGACAACACTACAACCTTTCCCTCTGATTGTGCCCACCCTTCTCACAGGAGTCCAAACTACTTCAAACATATTAAGGCAACGTTATTAAGTATCTGCTACACCCTCCCCCCCCCCCCAATAAAGAATCAGTTTCCTTAACAGAAGAGGTTCCTGCTGTCAATTTTTCCTATATACATGATGGGCCCCTCGAACTGAGAACACTATGGTCACAGTGATGCCGCGTCTACCCAACTTCCTGAAAGACTTACAAACTTGCACAAACCCTAACGCAATTGTACGGGTTGTACAAGCCTGTGCGGAACACGTCATTTAGCTAGTGTTTACCGTGTTCCTCATAACGCAGTACAACGGCTAATACCAGTCAGGAATTTGTGGAAATCAGTAGCCAAAAGTTAGTTGGGTATTGTGTGGAAGGGCAAGAGTACATCAAATGCCAGCTAGTGTTTTGTTTATGGGAAATTAATTTCTCCAGCCATTATTACAAACAAATCTTAATCTGGACAGATCTGCCAATTTTACAGTATATCAATCATTGAAATACCAATTTATATTTAACCAGAGGCACGTTGGCGAAAATTAATTTATATTTCGACTGGTCTAAGAGGGGCAACGGAAGCATTTAGCCCTAGAGCCTATTTTAAATATTAAATAGGTTTTCATGGTAGCATAGACAAACATTCCTTTATCAATTTGCGGGGTTACCGAAATCCTGTTACATGCCTGAAAGACCATATCTAATGCCTCCTGATCTTAGGGCGCCCATTCTGGAAGGGCTTTTGATTCAAGCCATTTGATCCGACCTCCCCTTCCCTGGATCAAACCCGATTCCCTACCTTCCCCCCCCCACCCCAAGCGCTGTAATTATCCCTCTAACTTTACCTCCTTGGACCGTAGGCAAGAGAGCGTAATCTATACCTAGAAAATAGAGGGACTAGTCCCAAATCTACGCACAGAAACCACTCCAAGAGCAAGAGGTTCGGCAGGCTGCAAAATACTCCTAATGAAATGTTAAGAGTGCCACGAAGGGACTAAGACTTCAACACCAAACGTAAGGGGAACTGCCAACATACCCCTAAAATGAACTGGATAAGTTAATGTTCCCGAAAAGCCGGACTGTGGTGCACACACTGAACTGCACGCAGGTAGCATCAACAGCCTGGTCTGAGACTTGGCAGCAGAGGTGTTGACCTCTCCTGTTGAAATCTCTAACTAAAACATTCATAGAATGACAATTATCCATACTAATTCAAGTTTAGAAACTATTTCCCAATTTGAAACTAAATATCTGATTAGAAAGTTACCCCACCACACTAAGCAGTCCTCCAAAAATAATATAAATCAGAAATGAAGCCAACAAATGACTCTGCTTTTTTTTCCATCTAACTTCTCTGCAACAGCTGTTCTTAACCTCGCATTTTATGAAGCCATCCATTCAAGGCAGGTGAAATCACAGATAAAGAATGTGCAGAGAACTTTTACTGCACACACCTTAACTACTGGGAGCGCTTGGAAGCACTTTACTTTTACTCACTAGAGCGCAGGCGAGAGATGCATCAAAATCTACACCTACAAAATCCTCGAGGGACTGGTTCCTAATCTGCACATAGAAATCACTCCCTACGAAAGAGACTTTGCAGGCGGGGGCAACATACCCCCCAATGAAAAGTAGGGGCGCCACTAGCACACAGAAAACACTAAGTGCCCGGGGCCCAAAATTGTTCAACAGTCTCCCACCAGCCATAAGGAAAATTACCAATAGACCCCTGGCTGCCTTCAAGATGGAGCTGGACAGATACCTAAAATCAGTGCCGGTTCATCCGGGCTGTGGTTTGTACGTTTTACTACATGCGACCAGCAGTAACAGCCTAGTTGATCAGACCCCGATCCACCGGGAGGCCTGGTCATGTATCGGGCCGCGGGGGCGTTGATCCCCGGAATACCCTCCAGGTAGATAACTTGTTATATTACATTAAAAATTAAGTACGTTTATTTAACTTTAGTCATTCACGAGTTGAAACTGACCGTTCCCATTTTTAAATTTAAGTCTCTATTTCTAGTGGCAACTAGTACCGTCCTTAATTTCATACCTTTGTCAAACATTTAAGACAAGGGCACGCCATACCTAATAATGTTTATCTTCCTAAGTGAAACTACTGTTCATCCACTGGCGCATGAACAAAGTTAAGCATACCATACTCCAAATACGAGCTAAACATCCCTACTCGTTTACACTAACTGATCTCTCTCAGCCCTTTCACTAAGATTTCCAGAATAGTGCACGTTTGTGAAAGGAAACTGATCAATTGTGCGCTCCTATGACTGGAGAATTCTAATTTCAATTTTAATTTGCTGGCTTTGCAATGTTACGAATTTACACTTCCAGTGTTGACCTTGGTGAATGAAGCTGTCCTAGCAGAAGCCCCACGCGAAGGAAGTGAACAAGGTAACATGCCTTTAAAAAAAAAAAAAAAAAAAAAAAAGGAAACCGAACCCTCAAGGAATACCTTAAGAGTAACTCCAGTGGTAATACACAACACACAGGCAGACATTTGGACAATTTATAAATATATTTTACTTTGAAACTGTTCAAGTAACCATTTTATAGTTTTGTCTTGAAGTCATATTTAACCAAACAGCTGATGTAAATTTGATTATCTAGTCTTAATGAATCACAGCACAAGCTCCTCGTTTCCTGCCCTGTCGAAGAATTATGTAGGTACAAATTAGTCTAGAGTAGAGAAAAACGCTATTCTATAGATTAATTGGTATTCAAACAAGCAATCATATTTGCTCTGTAAACCTGTGGAAGACCTGCCTTGCGCGCGTATGGTGCCAGTACAATCAATACCAGACGCTGCCGCCAGTGTGTGCTGTCTGGAACTGCTCCACGGCCTCTACAGTCTACTCACAGCTACTAATCAAACTTCTACACTACCTAGATTAAACTACTGTCAGTTTACTATCCCACTAAAAACTTCGCCCAGTGCCAACCATTTCCTCTATAAACAAGCCTGAGAAAATCAGCAACACTAGAACTTAAAGGTGAAATCTGTACCGATATCTTTTCATCCACCATGGAACCGATCACTCAAGCTTTGTATTAAGCATAGTGCTAGCCAAGTCGAAATGGAGTTTTACACATACACACACACGCTACTCTGCCTGTCCTCCAGGACAACTGCCTGTTTCTTGAGAGCCGGGCCAACCCGCCCCTCACACTGCCAAGGTTAACCTGTTAAAGAGACTGGAACAAGACTGGCTGTCTACACCCCCAATACCAACAGCACTTCTAATCCTGCACTTCTTACTTTGCTATAGTACCCACCTTACTATTTAGTTAAATATGCTGCAATAACAATTATTTAGTAATTTAGGGTAATTGTTGGATATTTAGCGAAGAAAAATAATTACACGAAATCCAGGGGAATATATACGGTGGTCAAAGTATTATTTGGGAGCAGTTTTGTTAAACATATTCAGTAATAGCAACACATTTCTCCCAAACACGTTGTAAAACTAATACCTCGGGAATTACTAGGTATACGTTAGTCAATCTTCCAGTGACGGCACAAATTTTGAAGTGATAATACTAGTCTTCGATAACCACTCTGTTTATCAGTTGATGGGCAGGAAGGACTTAAATGACTTATGACACAGATTAAAAAGTACAGCTTCTATTGCACTCCTGCAGACATTGAGGAGCCGCGAGCAATTTGTGGCACTTGTGTCGCCAGGTAGACAGTAGTCACGAACACTGAATGCTACCACCCACTCAATTTTCCATATGCATTCTTACCTTTCCTGTGCATAAAAATTAATAGTAAAATATGCTTTTTACCTTCATTGCCATAAATATTAACATTTAAAAAACTAATTCTAGGGTTATGAAAATATACCGAGCTACCTTCAGGAATACAATTAAAAGAGCAGATCCTATGTAGAGGAGCTTGTAATGAAAGACTGAGCTGTACATTATCGTACCTCGTCTATGTGGTGGGGCTGTCAGGATGACTCATGGGGTGGCCCGCAAAAGGCACCTCCCCACAGAGGCACCTCCCCGCACAGCCACCACACCTTTACACAAACCTAAAAGTGCGTGTGGTTTCCAACGAATTTAGCAATGTCAGGCTTTACTCTTTCGCTTCTATGGGGTTATGCGCATTTACGTTCATTACAAAATAAGGTTAGTCAACCTAACTCAAAAAATAACCAATTTTGGTTTGCTTAGATCAATTTGAAATTGCCAATGCGTGTGCGCCAGAAAACTAATGGAGTACTACTTTATGGCTGAATTTCTTTGTAAGGTAATAAAAGACCCAACAAAAAAATAAAAAAATAAAATGCACAAAGAAAGCTCACAGATAAAACTACTGTACAGGTTTCATCAATACCTGGTTACCATCAGAATGCCAAGAGGCAAAACTTTTAAAACAGGGTAAGATAAAACTAACATACAATATAAATTATATATAATATATACACACACACGGGTCCTTAGAGAGGGAGCGGATATGCTGTGTGCCACTAACCACAATCAACACATCCCTTGAAACTTGGCAACTACCCGAGGCATGGAACACTGCAAATGTTCCCATTTCTTAAAAAAAAAAAAAAAGGAGACAAAAGAGGCACTAAACTATAGACCAGTGTCAGTGACGTGTATAGTATGCAAAGTCATGGAGAGAAGATTATCAGGAGAGCGGTGGAGCACCTGGAACGGAACAAGATTATAAAAGACAACCAGCACGGATTTATGGAAGGCAAATCCTGTGTCATAAACCTTCTGGAGTTTTATGATAAAGTAACAGAAGTAAGACACGAGAGAGGGGTAGGTTGATTGCATCTTCTTAGACTGTAAGGCCTTTGACATTTCAAGAGATTAGTGCAGAAGCTAGAGGATCAGGTGCATATAACAGGAAGGACACTGCAATGGATCAGAGAATACCTGACAGGGAGGCAACAAGTCATGGTACGCGATAAGGTATCACAGTGGGCACCTGTGACGAGCGGGGTCCCACGGGGGTCAGTCCTAGGACCAGTGCTACTTTTGGTATATGTGAATGACATGATGGAAGGGTTAGACTCAGAAGTGTCCCTGTTCACAGATGTGAAGTTAATGAGAATTAAATCAGATGAGGATCAGGCAGGACTTCATAGACCTGGACAGACTGGACACCTGGTCCAGCAACTGGCTTCTCGAATTTAGCCTAGCCAAATGCAAAGTCATGAAGATGAGTGAAGGGCACAGAAGACCAGACGGAGTATAGGCCTGGTGGCCAAAGACTGCAAACCTCGCTCAAGGACAAAGATCTTGGGGTGAGAATAACACCGAGCACGTCTCCGGAAGCATACAACCAGATAACTGCTGCAGCATATGGGTACCTGGCAAACCTGAGAACAGCATTCCGATACCTAAGTAAGGAATCGTTCAAGACACTGTACACCGTGTACGTCAAGCCCATACTGGAGTATGAAGCACCTGTTTGGAACCCACACTTTATCAAGCACGTCAAGAAATTAGAGAAAGTGCAAAGGTTTGCGACAAGGTTAGTTCCAGAGATGAGGGGAATGTCCTATGAAGAAAGGTTAAGGGAAATCGGCCTGACGACACTGGAGGACAGGAGGGCTAGGAGAGAGAACATACAAAATACTGCGTGGAATAGACAAGGTGGACAGACAATGTTCCAGGGGGGGGGGGACGACGACAGACAAGGGGTCACAATTGGAAGTTGAAAACCCAGACGAGTCAAAGGGATGTTTGGAAGTATTTCTTCAGTCAGAGTAGTCAGGAAGTGGAATAGCCTAGCAAGTGAGGTAGTGGAGGCAGGAACCACACAGCTTTAAGATGAGGTATGATAAAGCTCATGGAGCAGGGAGAGGACCTAGTAGCACTCGGTGAAGAGGCAGGGCCAGGAGCCGAGTCTCGACCCCTGCAACCACAATTAGGCGAGTACACACACACACACACACACACACACGCACGCACGCACCAGTCATGCTCGTATACAATCCATGTCTCCTCTCCCATCCCCAGCACTGACGAAAATTCGAAACCTTTATTTTTATATTCCTTTGACGGATTCAGATTTCCCACTATGACAGCCCGGCCCTAGGCCACAATTTTCTGGCGCTTGCCTAGTCAACAGGTCTTCTGCTGCTGGCGGAAAGTTGCTCCCCCCCCCCCCCAATATCCATCAGCCTGGTTGATTCGGCACTTGACAGGTACTTTTCTTCTTGAAGACTTACACCTGTTCCCAGTGTTGACGGTACAAGGGGTACGGTAAGCATGCAGTTCAATAGGTGTTAAGGGACCACGGTTACCGTGTATAATGGAAATTAAATTCCTAGTCGCCTTCAAGATGGAACCTTAAATTGAAGTCAGTTCCTGATCAGCCAGGCTGCGCCGCCTTACGCTGTGCTATGGTGCATTACGCTGGGATGCGGGCACCAACTGCCTGATCAATTAGGCCAGTAACCAGAAGGCCTGGTATGAGACAGGACTGCGGGGGCACTGGCCCTCGGAAACTACTACAGGCAAGTTGTTAAACAGTCTGGACCCACGGATGTTTATACAATGTTTATTGTGCCATGGCGCTCCCCTCTCACTCCATTTTACAATTGTGTGTAGATTTGAGTCTAGGCCCAAGTACCTTCCAGAATTATGCATCTCCTCAGCAGCAGCAACAAAAAATCAATTAAATATAAGCCGGAAAACGTGCCCTTGTAATTACCTACTTGTAACTACAGGAACAGAGCTATGCTCGTAGTGTCCCGTTTCCAAGAATGTTAAATCACTTTTAAATATCCAGTGTATGTGGCACTTAAATATTAATTCATAATTCATTCCAGTTACCTGGAGTTTTCCTGTCGCTTCCGGAAGTCACAGCCCCCTCGACCCAGTCCCAGACCATCCACCACTCAATATATCCAAAGCATCGTGTACATACTTTTACTTTTTCCTCTGGTGGCCTGGTGGTTAACGCTCTCGCTTCACACGGTGAGGGCCTGGGTTCGATTCCCAGCCAGAGTAGAAACATTGGACGTGTTTCTTTCAACCTGTTGTCTATGTTCCCCATCAGTAAAATGGGTACCTGGGTGTTAGTCGACTGGTGTGGGTCGCATCCTGGGACACTGACCTAAGGAGGCCTGGTCACAGACCGGGCCGCGGGGGCATTGATCCCCGGAACTCTCTCCAGGTAATCTCTCCAGGTAATCTTACCTGTTCGCGTTTCTCTCATCCATTTACTTTACCCTTACTAATAAACTTAAAAGTTTCCTAACTGGTCTAAGGAACACATTTTGTTCTTTAACGATTTCTTCGACTTAGCCTCAACATACGGTAATTTCCAGACTTAAAAACTGTACTAGTCATCAGTAGGGTTGTCTAAGTACGCTAATCAAGTAATATTGCACAGGTAAACCTATACATTGTAAACATTACTCCTCCACTTTTGCTAAAAGTTGCTTACACTCTGAACAACGTTGCTTCGACACTCTTATTCACATGCTAAAACCTACAAGGACAATACAACAGCAAGTCACGATAGTCCAATAACCAGTTATTTTCATATTTCTTGACAGTAATAACTATTCATTGGATATAGTGGAGAGATCATTTAAATATACGTGGTTGGCTCAAATTATTGCACTTCAGTCATAGTGTAAATTCTCCATAAATCAAAGCAACTCCCTCGCAGAATCAGTCCCTGTGAATCACCCGCTGAGCTACACTGATGGTCCGGGAAAAACCAGCTGGTAAGAGCAAACCATGGAGAAGTTTAGTTGGGAGGCAAGGGCAGTTGGAGGTAAATGTGCTGCCCGAGACTACTACTGAGGAAGTTTTGAAAAGTAAATTATAGTTACCCCTCAAAAGGGTGTCTGGATGCCGGTGAAGGGCACTTGATGAAAGGAATTTGAGCTGGTTCCCCTTCCCCCCCCCCCTCAGCTAAATTTACTACCCCTATTCCAAGTGCTTGTCAAACTTACGCCTATTTGAAGCACTTCCATAAAACTAATAGTTGCCCTATGAGGCTTTAGTGAAGTTACATTTGAAGCTAATACAGTATTTTGCCATTAAGACTTGGCACAAACTTTATACATATTTCAGTTACAATGCCATTAAATTATTCCTCATGACGGATTTAGTAAACATTACATTGTTACGCACACATACTAATTGCGCTGATGTTTCAGGAGTATCGCACCCGCGACCCAGTCTCTGATTAGGCTGGGTAAATTTGAAAACATTAAGACCATTGATAAACAAGGTATTAAAAAGTAAAGTATACGAATTCTGCGCATTAATAATTTTCCCATATCAACACAAATTACTTAAATCCCAGACAATTAGAGCATATGAGAATTACGCAAATTACGAGACATGGTTTCCAAACAAGGTGACCGAGTCGAACCAAGCGAGCTCTAAGTTGTCCAAATGTTAAAAATTTCAGGCACTGGTTCGGAATTCAGCGCTCTATGCAGTTAAAAGGGTCCTTAGTATGTACTAACTACAGTGGTATACCCTTCAAGGTGGTCCTTTATGCTGGCGAAAGGTTTTGCATCCAAAGAATTGGAACTACTCTCCTTTTATCAAACTATTAACCCCCATTCCCCTGGCACTGACCACTATGGGTTTAATATATATATCTCTCACACACCACACACACACACACACACACACACACACACACACACACACACACACACACACACACACACTAATTGTAACAGTTTGTCATCCATAAATGCTCTCAACTCTAAGTATAAACACTCTCATGCTTGTGTCAGAGGCCAGACACAGGTACGGCGAGATTGTGGACTGTGGATTTCATCTCGCATTGGTCTTCAGATGCATGATAGAACTGATGAATTGGCTAAGTTGTATGCTTTCAAAGAGGGAGTAGATTACAATCTTGGGTTGTCAGTTAGCAGTTTGAGAACAATACGAAAAGATCAAAGTAAATTTTACCGACTTAAGGCTCGGGGAGAGTGACGCCAGTCAGTCCATCTATCATTATATCGTGCAGGAGCAGCCATATGTCTATGGTGAATCCAGCAAAATAAGCACTCTTGGCTGTCACTACCGCCCGTCTCCGGCTGGGTTACAAGTATCTTTGGCAGGTTAAATCGCCGCCACTTGATGTACACCAAACGAAATGTAAACTTTGCCAGAAGGACTATTGTCACACCGTGTCATTATGTACTGGAGTGCGATAAAATTAATGAATTCAGAGACAACTCTCAGAAATCTTCAACATGTGTCAAAATATTTTATACAGTGGTATATTACAGACCATTCTGGAAAAATATCCTGATTTTGCTCACTGTAAATAAAGCATTATCACGTGTGCGTGCGTGTCCCCCCCCCCAATTAATATTTGCACTAATAACTCAGTTGTGACCGAGTGTGGACGTGTGAATTCCTCATTACTTTATAATTTGTTCATGACTGTAACCATAAACGTAAGCAAGCAAACTTACTTACATGATTCATTACCTTTGTAACTTTCAGCTATCAAAACTTTGGGGCACAGTCCCTGGACCCATTATGTACCTGGAGGTTACCTGGAGGTTATTCCGGGGATCAACGCCCCCGCGGCCCGGTCCACGACCAGGCCTCCCGATGGATCAGGGCCTGATCAACTAGGCTGTTACTGCTGGCCGCACGCAGTCCGACGTACGAGCCACAGCCCGGCTGATCCGGCACCGACTTTAGGTATCTGTCCAGCTCTCTCTTGAAGGCAGCCAGGGGTTTATTGGCAATTCCCCTAATGCTTGATGGGAGGCTGTTGAACAGTTTTGGGCCCCGGACACTTATGGTGTTTTCTCTTAGTGTACCAATGGCGCCCCTACTTTTTATTGGCGGCATTTTGCATCGCCTGCCCAGTCTTTTACTTTCGTAGGGAGTGATTTCTGTGTGCAGATTTGGGACCATTCCTTCCAAGATTTTCCAAGTGTAGATTATGATATATCTCTCCCTCCTGCGTTCCAACGAGTACAAGTCAAGTGCTTCCAAGCGTTCCCAGTAGTTAAGGTGCTTGACAGAACTTATACGTGCAGTAAAGGATCTCTGTACACTCTCTAGATCTGCGATTTCACCTGCTTTGTATGGAGATGTTAATGTACAGCAGTATTCCAGCCTAGAGAGAACAAGTGATTTGAAAAGGATCATCATGGGCTTGGCATCTCTCGTTTTGAAAGTTCTCATTATCCATCCTATCATTTTCTTTGCACGTGCGATCGTGGCACTGTTGTGATCCTTGAAAGTGAGATCCTCAGACATTACTACTCCCAGGTCCCTTACATTATTTTTCCGCTCTATTGTATGGCCGGAGTCAGTAGTATACTCTGTTCTAGTTATTATCTCCACCAGTTTTCCATAACGGAGTAGTTGGAATTTGTCCTCATTGAACATCATATTGTTTACCGTTGCCCACTGGAAAACTTTGTTTATATCTTCTTGGAGGTTAACCGCGTCCTCAGCAGATGACAGCCTCAT
Organism: Cherax quadricarinatus; assembly: GCF_038502225.1. Classification (NCBI taxonomy): domain Eukaryota; kingdom Metazoa; phylum Arthropoda; class Malacostraca; order Decapoda; family Parastacidae; genus Cherax; species Cherax quadricarinatus. Next base: position 1,835,357 of record NC_091317.1, read on the forward strand.
GCAGATCCTAGTATCATCCGCAAAGGATGATACGGTGCTGTGGTGTATATCTCTGTTTATGTCTGATAAACAGAGATATACCGCCCACAGGATAGGCATGGAGTGCATAAAAAAAAAAAGTACCTTCCTCTTACATTCCCTTACCACTTTTTGGCCAAATGAGAAATTTAGAAATGCTTTTAAAATGTCCGCATAAGTAAATTAACAGATTTAGAAAATACAGGACATTACCTCCAAAATTTTCGCGGTACGCATCAAGCAGTATCCCCTGATTGCTCAATACATTTTCTTTGAAGAGCAAACTATTTTTTTTAGGGTCAACCACACTAATACGAGCTCCCGTTTCTTCGGCTTTCTTCTGATATAAAATATCTCAAGTTTAGGTCCAAAACTATTATTGTGAACCGTCTATTAGCTGGGAAGACTTTTTTGCATCAATTATTTATGAAGCACTGGACCCGTAGGCATTATAAATCATGGGACAGCACTATATCCGTAAGAGTCATACATCACCTGGACACCAGAGGCAATCAAATTTGATCCAAAGGTGGGGGGGAGAGGTGGTTTGAACTTGAATCAAGAGCCCTTCACCAGCATTGACACTCTTCCTCGACGGATTTCAATCTATTTGCAAAACATTCCTAAGCACCACCAGAGGTGAGCTACACATTTGAATGAAGGATTGCTGAATTTAAGGGGAGAGTTAGGGTAAAAAGCATTGCTTAAAAAACCATACCCCCGGCCGGGATTGAACCCGCGGTCATAGAGTCTCAAAACTCCAGCCCGTCGCGTTAGCCACTAGACCAGCTAGCCACAATAAGATTCATCCAACTAGGTATATTTCTACACCATAGGAAAGTTAGCACAGGCACCTCTGTGACCACAAATGCAAGTTTTTACAGACGAATCTCCAGCTAGCGTGGCCGTGACGAACTCTAGCTCAAGTCCCTTCACTGCCGTCAACATGACTCAAGAAATCGTAATGACACGATTGCAAATAAACCATACCCCCGGCCGGGATTGAACCCGCGGTCATAGTCTCAAAACTCCAGCCCGTCGCGTTAGCCACTGGAGATTCGTCTGTAAAAACTTGCATTTGTGGTCACAGAGGTGCCTGTGCTAACTTTCCTATGGTGTAGAAATATACCTAGTTGGATGAATCTTATTGTGGCTAGCTGGTCTAGTGGCTAACGCGACGGGCTGGAGTTTTGAGACTATGACCGCGGGTTCAATCCCGGCCGGGGGTATGGTTTATTTGCAATCGCGTCATTACGATTTCTTGAGTCAGCATTGCTTAGGATTTATAAAATACTTAAACGTGTTATTCCATGCTTCTAACAAGACTGTTGGTGTCTCAAAAAAAATTTTTTTACCCAGATTCACTATCATACAGATATTCATATAAAAATCTGAGCCAGCCATTGAAGGTTAAACCATATACATAATTTGATCAAGGTCAGCAATCTGAAAATGGAAAAATCCAACTAATCAAGAAAAAAAAAGTGTCTGGTTTGTGGCCATTTAGGCCACTCAAAATTCATTACTGGTGGCCTAGTGTCCTAGCTTCATTATAAGGTCGAGGGTCAAATATTACACCTGGCAAGAAATTACGAGTTGAACTATTTACACCTAATTAAGGTGTAAATTTCCAATAACAAGACATGCATTTTTATTTAAAATTCAAAATGAGTTACACTAAAATGTTTCAACAAGTTCAAAAGGTCCTCTACAGGTACTTTTTACACAGCACACCTATCCAACATAGCTGAAACAGCAGTTCAATATAATTAAACCAGTGGAAAACTCAAATACACCAAGTCCTCATTTAACGTCAATGGGTTATCAGAAACTGCGACTAACTAAAACTACTTAAAACCAATATTACCATAGGCTAATTGATATAAACATCAGGGGTGCACAGTGCACCTTGAGTACACATTGCAACCCGGTAAAATAAAGGAAAAAATTTTTGCTTTGCAAACATTTAAAGGAGCACCTACCACCATGGAGTTCAAAAACGAACATGCAAACTCCATACAGACAGTGGCTCCAGCCAGAAAGATTTTTTTATCATGGTTATAACGAAATGTTAAGCGAGGACTTGCTGTATGTATCCATGGACGAGGTAATGTGATTGTGCATGGAAAGAAGTTCTAATTCCTTTGAATAAGAGCCCTTCACCATCTTTGAAGGGTCCAGAGAAGATGGCTTTCATTCAACCATTGGAAACTAAATCAGGACATCACCCATGGTTCAATTAAAATTTTAGCACATGCCAAATTGCAGTCGCCCACCGAGGTATAGGAGAAATACCACCACTCGCTCCATCCCCACCATCCCAGAGGCACGCCAATGCTACAGTTGAGATGCCCACCCAATAATCCCCCCTTCCACTGCCAGAGTGCAGACACTACTTTCCACCTCCAGGCAAACTAGTTTTCCCTGAATCCCTTCATGAATATTACCTTGCTCGCATTCCATCAGCACATCAATTCATAACCACTTTCCTCCACTCTTAACATGCTCACATTCCTATTGGATGTCCAAGCCCCCTATCATACAAAATCTCAACTCCCTCCAACCTTTCCTAGGATGTCATCTACTCTGCCTTCCCTCCTCTATAGATTTGTACAACCTTAAAGTCATCCTATTTTGCTCCAACCTGTCCAAACAACCTGAACCCTTTCTTTGTTCTCTGGATAATACTCTTAGTAATCCCACACTACTATCTAATCTCCAAACTGAATTCTCTCATGCCACACATTGCCCTCAAACACTACTACTAAGAATCCAGCCTCCTTGTTGCAACATTAACACTCCATGCTTCTATAATAGAGAAGAGCCAAATTTTTATGGGCTGTCTAGGTGTCAATTTTACACATTTAAATAGAAACTAGTTTGTGCGTTTACTTAAGAATGCCTTTTTCAATTAACTTCAATTTTCAGCACAGGTGTATTCAACCTAAAGAAAAGTTTAACCCTTTGACTGTCGCGGCCATATATATACGTCTTACGAGGTACCGTGTTTGACGTATATATACTCAAATTCTAGCGGCTTCAAATCAAGTAGGAGAAAGCTGGTAGGCCCACATGTGAGAGAATGGGTCTGTGTGGTCAGTGTGCACCATATAAAAAAAAATCCTGGAGCACACAGTGCATAATGAGAATAAAAAAAAAAAAATTTTAATTAAAATGCCGAATTTGTGGTCTATTTTTGTATAGTATTTATGGTTGTATTCTAGTTTTCTTGGTCTTATTTGATAGAAAGGAAAACATATTATAGAAATAGAGGTGATTTTGATTGATTTTACTATAAAAAGAACCTAGAAATGGAGCTCAAAGTAGGGGAAATGTTTGATTTTTGCCAATGTTCAAAAGTAAACAAATGATGCCATTGTCCAATAAATGTCCAACTAGCCATTCTAATATGCAGTCATGAATGGATTGATGTTATTTATACAATTACTACAGTATTGCAGTAGTCTGCATAATAGTAAATCTTCTATTTTTTGTTTGAATAAAAATTCAAAATAGAAAGCAAGAGTAATATCAGAGGGGCCTGGAGACATGACTGATGAGCAAAGAAAATGTTATTTTAGAGCCAGGAATGTCTGCATTGTTCATTCTGGACCTTATTTTGAAATTGTCATATTTTTTTAGTTTTCGTGAAATTGGCCAAATTGCAAATTTCTGACCACATTATTAGGTAGTTGAAATCTGTAAATGGGCAATTTCTTGTACTCAATCGATAGAAAAAATGGAGTTCTAAAGAAATAGTTATGAGTTTGGGCGACTGGAACAATGGAATTAGCCGAAAATAGGGCTCAAAGTGCGCGAAATCGCCGATTTGTAAACAGCGCCGAGGTCGCTAACTTCGCGAGAGCATAATTCCGTCAGTTTTCCATCAAATTTCGTTTTTTTGGTGTCATTACAATCGGGAAAAGATTCTCTTATCATTTCATAAGAAACAATTTTTTTTTTTTAAATTTTGCGACACCAGGAGACACCTCAGGATTGGGGGGTTGCGACAGTCAAAGGGTTAAGAACATAAGAAAGGAGGAACACTGCAGAAGGCCTGTTGGCCCATACTAGGCAGGTTCTTTACAATCCATCCTGTAAAGTAAAAGGACACAAGTGCAACTAATGTGACATTTATTGTGGCAACGTTTCGCTCTCCAGGAGCTTTATCAAGCTTGATAAAGCTCCTGGAGAGCGAAACGTTGCCACAATAAATGTCACATTAGTTGCACTTGTGTCCTTTTACTTTACGTATTGTCGGTAATTCTACCAACTTTATTACAATCCATCCTGCTAACAAAACATTTGCCCAACCCAACTTCCAATGCTACCCAAGAAATAAGGTCTGATAAGTACCCACTAATATATGCAAGTCCCGCTCAAATCCAACCCCTCTCGCACACAAGAACATAAGAATGGAGGAACACTGCAGAAGGCCTAATTTTATATTTCAAGAAAAATTAGTGTAGGTGCCACTTATTATAAAGTTGACAGGTACTTTGGTCTGTGCAACAGAGAATGCCTAGTCAAGTTTGCTTCAAGCTTCCAGTGCTGGTGCATTGTCCTCCAGAGAAGATTGCCGTGTTGGTAGTGTTTCAATTTGCCAACTGAATTAAACAGACTAATTCAGTGATAATTGGAGAATGCCTCTTATAATCTGCTTTACTTAATATTGATGGGCATCACTTAAATATCCAGATTACAGAGGGATCCTCCACCCAACTATCAAGGAGAATATGATTACTTTGTTGCCAGTCCTTTAATTCACTGACAGTTCCAGACACTGGAGAACTTTGCAAGAGTTTATGCCACCCGAGGGAAGGGCATTATGGAAACTAATCATGTAACAATCTTGTACATTAAAGGAATGAAGCCATACAAATTAAAACAAACCTGCACAAATACAACAATGTTAAATGTATCTTAATCCATTAAAATGTAATTAAATCACGTACAGTCTTCAAAATTTCTGATCTCTACAGGTACTATAAGCAATTTTAAAACTAATACTGAATTCTAAGAATTTGTGGCTTGGTACAGCAGAATGTCACAAGCTGCAAATAGAACATAAGAATGGAGGAACACTGCAGAAGGCCTATTGGCCCATGCAAGGCAGGTCCTTATCAAAACGACCTCTACCTAAAGCTACCCAATGACACCAATCAAACCCAGCCCCTCCCACTCGTATATTTGTCCAATCTCTTCTTAAAGTTACCCAAGGTCCTAGCCTCTATCACCCAACTGGGATTGTTCCACGCATCTACAAATCTGTCAGAAAACCAATACTTACCTATGTCATTTCTAAATCTAAATTTATCCAACTTAAATCCATTATTTCTGGTTCTTACCTGGTTCGACGCCCTCAGTACTTTTTTAATATCTCCCTTGTTTATGCCCTTCATCCACTTGTACACTTCAATGATCTCTCCCCTCATTCTACATCTCTCCAGAGAGTGGAGATTTAAGGCTATCTTCATACGGGAGATTCCTTACACAGTAAATCATTTATCATTCTTCTCTATGTTCTCTAACGAGTCTATATCCATCCTGTAGTAAGGGGACCAAAACTGAACAGCATAATCTAAATGAGGCCTCACTAGTGATGTATAGAGCTGTAAAATAACTTTTGGACTTCTGTTACTTATACTTGAGATAAATCCAAGTAATCTGTTAGCCTTGTTGTGCACACTAAGGCACTGCTGTCCTGGCTTTAGATTTCTGCTTACCATGACTCCCAAGTCTTTTTCACATTCTGTATGATCAAGCTCTACTTCACCTAGATTATAGCTTCGAGGGTTATTTTCATTACCAAGGACTAGTACCTTACACTTATCCACATTGAACTTCATCTGCCATTTTTCAGACCAAGATATTAATTTGTCCAAATCCTCCTGGAGTTCATTGCTATCCTCCTCAGAACGAATTATACGGCCTATCTTTTTATCAGCAAATTTACTGATGTCACTCGTAATCCTTTCATCAAGGTCATTAATGTAAATTATGAACAAGAGGGCCTAAAACTGATCTTTGTGGAATGCCACTAGTGACTAATCCCCATTCAGATTTCACCCCATTAATGGTAACTCTGCTTTCTATTGGTAAGCCATGCCTCTATCCATGCTAGAACTTTACCTCCTATACCATGAGCTGCCACTTTTTAAGTCTTGTGATGTACTCTATCGAAGGCTTTACTAAAATCCAAATAAACAATATCATATTCCTTATCACTGTCGAATGCCTCAAAAGTTCTATTGAAGAACGTCGGTAAATTTGTCAGGCAGGAATGACCTCTCGTGAATCCATGCTGAGATTCATTTATCAAGTTATGCTCTTCAAGGTGACTTCTAATAATCTCAGCTGTAATTGATTCTAATAACTTGCCCACTATAGATGTCAGGCTTATTGGACGGTAATTTGAAGGAGTGGACTTGTTCCCCGATTTGAATATAGGAACCACATTAGTCATCTTCCACAACACTGGTAAGGATGGACGCATTAAACACACTCAATGGTTGACTAAGCTCCATCTTGCATTCCTTAAGTACCATGAAAAACAACTCATCAGGTGAAATCGCAGATCTAGAGAGTGTACAGAGATCCTTTACTGCACGTATAAGTTCTGTCAAGCACCTTAACTACTGGGAACGCTTGGAAGCACTTGACTTGTACTCGTTGGAATGCAGGAGGGAGAGATATACAGTGGACCCCCGCATAACGATTACCTCCGAATGCGACCAATTATGTAAGTATTTATGTAAGTGCGTTTGTACTTGTATGTTTGGGGGTCTGAAATGGACTAATCTACTTCACAATATTCCTTATGGGAATAAATTCGGTCAGTACTGGCACCTGAACATACTTATGGAATGAAAAAATATCGTTAACCGGGGGTCCACTGTATCATAATCTACACTTGGAAAATCTTGGAAGGAATGGTCCCAAATCTGCACACAGAAATCACTCCCTACGAAAGTAAAAGACTGGGCAGGCGATGCAAAATGCCCCCAATAAAAAGTAGGGGCGCCATTGGTACACTAAGAGAAAACACCATAAGTGTCCGGGGCCCAAAACTGTTCAACAGCCTCCCATCAAGCATTAGGGGAATTGCCAATAAACCCCTGGCTGCCTTCAAGAGAGCTGGACAGATACCTAAAGTCAGTGCCGGATCAGCCGGGCTGTGGCTCGTACGTTGGACTGCGTGCGGCCAGCAGTAACAGCCTAGTTGATCAGGCCCTGATCCATCGGGAGGCCTGGTCATGGACCGGGCCGCGGGGGCGTTGATCCCCGGAATAACCTCCAGGTAACCTCCAGGTCCCAGGGACTTATTTTGCTTTAGTTTGTCAGAATTCCCAGAAAACAGATGGCCCTGCCAGACAAGCATCTCAGTACTCTATGGGGAGATAGTGTAATCTGAATTACTATAAAGGAAAGGCTCCCCCCCCCCACTACTCCCTCTTCCAGAATAACTTTCTGCTCATCTACAATGCACCTGCCAGGTTTGTCAGGTCCCCATTACTTAAACCCTACATTTGGCTTCCTTGTGGCTGGAATGTACAACAGCCAAAAATGCTCTGGAAAGACCAACACAATTTTAGTATCCAATACCCAAGAGCTCATTGCTAGCCCTACCCTAGAAGTACCTCTGCAACATTTCTTCATCTATGTACTGGGGAGGAAAAAGGTCTTCATCTACTGCCTCAGCACTTATCAGTCTGCCTTGCAATCACAAATGGGTACTGGAGAGAATACCAAGCAAGCAATTTTTAGCACTTCAAACTTAATGCATTAAGGTACAATCATGACCAAGTTTTTTTCAATGTATAACCAGCAGATACCAGAAATATTGCCAGATTTTCAAGAAGCTGACCAGTTTTTTAAAAATGTCATAAGTCATATTATGTTAGTTATGAGAGTCCACAGACTGCTAGCACAAGAAGCCTGGTTTACCAAGCAGTCAAGCTTGGCCTCAAGCCAGGCTGTGGGCCATAGAAGTCCTTAAAACTCAGTCTCAGGTTAAGATCAAAATGTTAAAAAGTATCCAACCCAGGAACTAGGCCAAGTAAACAATATAAGGGATGTAGATGAATGGTTCAGAGAACCGACATGTTGATAAATTAGACATGTGCAACTCTTGGGTATCTTTATTGAGGAAACGTTTCGCCACACAGTGGCTTCATCAGTCCATACAAAGGAGAATCTTGAAGAACAGGAGGAGAATGAGGTAATCAGTCCCTCAACCTTGAGTGGATGTGGTCAGTCCATCAATCATGAACAGAATACGGCATACGTGCTGAGAAGGAGCTTATAAACCGTTGGGAGGAGAGGTGCAGCAGTCATAGGTGGTGTCACATTTGTTCAATGTGGAAGTAGTTCGTTGCCTAATTCTTGGGCACGACCTACTTCCACATTGAACAAATGTGACACCACCTATGACTGCTGCACCTCTCCTCCCAACGGTTTATAAGCTCCTTCTCAGCACGTATGCCGTATTCTGTTCAAGATTGATGGACTGACCACATCCACTCAAGGTTGAGGGACTGATTACCTCATTCTCCTCCTGTTCAAGATTCTCCTTTGTATGGACTGATGAAGCCACTGTGGTGAAACGTTTCCTCAATAAAGATACCCAAGAATTGCACGTGTCTAATTTATCATCAATATAAGGGATGCCACTGCCTATGTCACCAGTCTGGTCTTCAGACAAACCTAGAGACCAGGTGGTGACAGGCAGTGGCATCCCCATATTAACTTTATCTCCTGCCCAGATGCACCAGGAAGTAGAAGTTAAAGCCTTTTATACAAGTACATATCTGGAAAGCAAGATGCTCCTGTCTTACACCCCATACATCCAACCCTCTCCCATGTCCTCATCAGGGGTTTTTCCCTCTTAGAGGTGCCCTGGCTACCCATCAGGCAGTAACTGAGGGAATCGGGTACAGGCAGTGGTTATTTGGATAGGAGATTGGCAGAGCCTGAAACAAGACATGCAGGAGACCCCCCCCCCCCAAAGGAGGAAGAACACCCAACAGAAGCTAAGGAGTCAAAAGCCTGTGATACACCCCAAACCTGTCTGGTTTCCTTAATTGCCCAGCCTTGGGCCAAGCTTGTCTGGGGCTTTGTCAACTAGGTTGTTGCCATTAGCAACTCTCACATCACAGCCTGGTTGATCTGGCACTTTACCAACATGCAGATGGTACACTGGCATCTGCAAATTTTGTTTACCCCACAAACATTGGCAGCCAAACCCAAACCAGCACGCGCGCGCGCGCACACGCGCGCGAAAAAAAATTCACTATCTTCCCCTAATACATTAATATAGAAACTACATTACAGTGTACTGTACAAGATATTACACTAATGTAGGTCATGCAATGCTGTGCAAATGGCAAAATTTATTACAGTACACTTAGTTTCAAAGGAAAATGCAGTGTTAAGGACAAAGATGGAAAGCATCCTAATTTTGAAAATGCCACCAGCAGTGTCCAACAAGAATTCTTATTTCTCCTCACCCCCCCCCCCCCCCAAAAAAATAGGTAAAGGTTTCCAGAAAAAATAAAACTTGCAAATTGCAGCTTTTCATTTATAAAAAAAAAATAAAGTTTCTTAGTAACATCTTTACTTCAGCCACAAGACTAATTTTGAACATTATGACAAAAGCTGTATATACAGTGGCACATGCCAACTCAAATATGCAGCAATATGTGAACTAAAAAAATTTTTTTACAAAATGGCTGAGGTTGAAAAGTCTTAATTAACTTCAAATGCCCCTTGTAATCTGCCTATATTTGCAAGTTGAAGGGAGGTGGGGTAAGGACAATTTTGGAGAGAAAAAAAAAAAAAAGCCATCCTGCTCCAAGAAACTAAGTAACAAGCAAAAGTAGTTTGTACCATGAAGGACGAAAGTGGCAGGTCAGTCAAATCAATACCTGTGTCTAGCAACCGTCGGGTGGTAAGCTGCAACGGTTGCAGTTACCATGCACATTGCTCTTCATTAGGTGATCTAGTGCAAATGCCTAACAATTCCTCCTGATAAGAGGGCACCAAGTCAAAGCTATAATTTTAATTATGTACTTTCGATGCAAGTGCCGAAAGTACCAGAGCAGTGTAGAATGCGGCATGAAAATTCCATCAAGACAGCAAAATTAATAAACAGCTTTAATGCGAATTAATTCAATCTATACAATACCTTGAGAAGTCGTTACAGTTTAAGAATACATTACTCACCCTTGTTGTCGGCAGTGTTAGTTGCTGAAGACATCTTGATTGAAGATTTATCTGGAAAAAAAAAAAATAAGTTTTAGTATCTTGGTGTCTTACATTGCAATATTCTGGCACTGTCTTACATTTCAGTGATCACTGGTTGCAATAAATTTCCATGATTTATAAAAGTTAGCCTTTTTTATATACATAAATTACATTAACCACTAATCATGTAGTGCCCAAAGCAAGCTGACAGTTTTGATAATATAAAAAGTTAAAACTTATATTTAACTTTAATAGTATCTGAAAATGCCATTATAGGGATAGGTAGATAAAACCTTAAAAATGTCAACTTGCGTTATAAAACGTTACATGTATAGTAAAACTATTCTGTAAACAATTACATGGTTAAGCACTCGTGGCTACTAGACTACGTAAAGAAAAAACTACAAAATTCCAGTTTTCTATTTTCATCCGGTATACTTCCCTAGATCCTTAACTTTCCAATAACGCTATCATATGACTCTCAGGACATGTTCACTATCTCCTTTGATAAAGTTTCACCCTTAACTTTTAAGTAAATGGGCCAATCTCGGAGGAAAAAAAACTGACGACCATTACACTACTATCAAGCAACACTAATTCGTAGACTTGTTACCTGTGTCGAGAACAACGTCAACTTTCAACGACCTGCTAAAGCCGACCACCTGCACTAGACGACCGTCGTCCATGACTGTTCGTTTTATTTGGGCTCCAGCACGTGGTCTTAGCCCATTTCCAACATGGCGCAGATAAAATACCACCTCCTTAAATGGACCACTTTTTTTTTAACCTTAACCCAGTATGAAAATTTAATTTATGTACCAAATAAAATTGTTACAAGTAATTAACGTAGTATAATCATCTACTTTCTTTTTCATACGAACGTGGAGATAAACGTCTTATAGTAATAAACGAGATCTACTGTACCTGCGAGGCAGCGAAGAGGGGTGAGGGTGAAGGGGGGGTATGGAGGTGAAAAGGGGGGAGCCTGTTTATAATAAAATAAATGGCGATTTTAAGATTTTCATTTGTCGGTCGTATATAGGACTACTATAAGCTGGCACTCAACTTTGTGGATAAGAACAGAGACGAGGGTGTGGGACTGGGAGGGGGGTTAAGCTACAAGGGGTACGTACGAAGGGATTACTGGAGGAGTTAGGGGTTGTCCTGTCCAGGGGGTGAGGGGGAGAGCTGGCGGCACTGCGGCAGGAGAACCGGCACCAACGTCAGTAGTAGCAGAAGGCGGGGCTCTGTGGTTGGCCACACGCCCCCTCCTGGTTTATATACCCCATCCCGCCCCTCCCACCTTACACCTCTCGGGCCAGTCAATTTTATTACATCCTATTACCTTTTATCAGAAACTGAAGTACTTTCCAATCAACTGGGAAACTATGTAAGCCTAGGTTTTGTTAACATTGTCTGTATTAACAGAAGACCAGCCTAAACATCCCAGCTGCAGTCAACCTAGTCATAGTAGGGACTGCATTGTTTAACAAGTAATTATTTGTAGCTACAGAAGCCGAACTATGCTTGTGGTTTCCCACTGGAAATTTAAAATGGCAAGAGTAACAATGCCTTTAAATTTATAGTCTTGCACAATTATTTGTTTTCTTATCCTGAAGAACAAGGCACAATACCGTGACTGGTGCAATGTGAAATTAAGACATGTGCAACATCTGGGCATCTTTATGTAGACGTTTCGCCATCCAGTGGCTTTATCAATACAAATTCTAGGACATAGCTTGAAGACAGTAGGACTATATACAGAAGATGAGGTAATCAGTCCCTCAACCTTGGAGTAGGTGCGAAGAGCACCATAGTCGTGGAGATTCTGAAAGACTGAGGGACTGATTACCTCATCTTCTGTATATAGTCCTACTGTCTTCAAGCTATGTCCTAGAATTTATATTGATAAAGCCACTGGATGGCGAAACGTCTACAATAGATACCCAGATGTTGCACACGTGTCTTAATTTCATCTTGTCGGTATTATATACCATTCTTGCACAACTGGTACAAATAACCCGCACAGAGGAGCTTACAACGACGTTTCGGCGAATTTGTAAATGGTCCAAATCGGACCGAATGTTGTCGCAAGCTCCTCTCCTATGCAGGTTATTTGTTTATTCTTATCCTGATCAGCGGGGCTAAAATTATTCAAGAAAGTTTATAACCTTATATGTCGAGATCATGAATAAAGAAAGATTGGGGGTAAGAGTTAAGTAGTAGGGATATTTTGCAAACGGATTGTAGTTTTATTGCTAATCTGAAGACGCTGAGATTTTGGAGACGTCAGAAAATGTACTGGAGGAAATTAAATGATGCAAGAGTAAGAGTTCAGCATCCAGCAAGGTTACCTGGAGGTTATTCCGGGGATAAACGCCCCCGCGGCCCGGTCCACGACCAGGCCTCCCGATGGACCAGGGCCTGATCAACTAGGCTGTTACTGCTGGCCGCACGCAGTCCAACGTACGAGCCACAGCCCGGCTGATCCGGCACTGACTTTAGGTATCTGTCCAGCTCTCTCTTGAAGGCAGCCAGGGGTTTATTGGCAATTCCTCTAATGCTTGATGGGAGGCTGTTGAACAGTTTTGGGCCCCGGACACTTATGGTGTTTTCCCTTAAGTGTACCAATGGCGCCCCTACTTTTTATTGGGGGCATTTTGCATCGCCTGCCCAGTCTTTTACTTTCGTAGGGAGTGATTTCTGTGTGCAGATTTGGGACCATTCCTTCCAAGATTTTCCAAGTGTAGATTATGATATATCTCTCCCTCCTGCGTTCCAACGAGTACAAGTCAAGTGCTTCCAAGCGTTCCCAGTAGTTAAGGTGCTTGACAGAACTTATACGTGCAGTAAAGGATCTCTGTACACTCTAGATCTGCGATTTCACCTGCTTTGAATGGAGATGTTAATGTACAGCAGTATTCCAGCCTAGAGAGGACAAGTGGTGCATTTGTTGAATCCAAATGGGAATGGTGGCGAGATTTGTGTTGAGTTTGATCATGGTAAGATTTATGAAGAATAAGTAAAACCTATTTGCCATACTTTCCAAAGTGGGAAACTTTATGACACCTTTCGTCTGGCGAGGTGATTAGTTCCGTTGGTTAGGCAAGTGAAGCATGATGGAAATCGCTTTACTTTTTTTTTTGTTACCCTAGGTAATTAACACCATTATAATCTGTGTAGCTGTACCTAAATAAACTTCCTTATTCTTTATTTCGGCCTGTCACTGGAAAACTGCAGTGCACTACACAAATTCAGACAGCCAAGATATTCTACAGTATGTTTGCTAGTTTAAAAAGTTTATAGATGTAAATAGCAACCTAACTGCCATCTTTAACGAATCAATTTTTGCTGCTGTGGTATCAACGCAACAATTAGTTATAAAACCTTAAGACAAAAAGGATTCCTGAATTGCGAGATACGAATCTCTCAAGAGGTGGGGTCTAACCCATAGCAGTCGAGTTTTAAAACACGCAGGCCAGTGTGCTAACCATTGATCCATGCCAGCCTAACAAAATTTGTCTAACTGGCCCGAGTTTTAGGACTTCAAAACCATGGGTTCGAGCCCCAATCACCGAGATGCGTTTGCAATCGTGTTATTACGATTTCGCGAGTCTTGAAAGGATTTATAAGGAAAGACCGAGGCACTGGAAATGTCATACCTGGAGGAAATTATTGGAAAAAACTTGTAATAAACTACCTTCAATTTTGAACTTCGGAAGCAATTTAGGAAAAAAAAAAGTTGTAAAGGGTTGGTATGGATTTTAAATTAAAATGACACCAATTTTAACTTCAAAAAAATTATGAAGATGGGACGCCACACTATAACTAGACGGGTAATTTACAAATTTAACACTCCTTTAAGTAGTTTATCTTAAGCCGAGGAATGGAATTGGCACCCAAAATGGTTTGCGGTACTTCCTCTGTGATCAATACAAGTAGGAAGCATGCAGCAGAGCCCCTGGAGCTCACCTGAACCTTGCCACGTGCCTCAAAGATACTATCGCCAATTAAACTCCAACCACTACAATTTCTGGAACTGATTATTCAGCTACACAAACAAAGGACTGAACTGACATTAAATTTTATACCCAAATAAAAATTCTGCATCAGTTAAAAAAAATTAAACTAAACACTATTTCAAAGCATGGATATAATATTGTGTATAACGACTTCATTAAGACTTGATATTGATAGTTCCACATCGGGGGCTATTTGAGGAAAGTCGAGGCACACAATAGAAATTTTTAACTGGTTTGTGGCGTGGCTGACAGGCAACAGAGCGTTCATCAAAATGGTATACAATACCGACCGGTTGGTAAGTCTTACTTACCAAGAGTGCATAAACAGGAAAAAATCAGTGGGCAAGTCACAAGTGGCGTTCCACGAGGGGGGTCAGTGTTCGGGCTCTTGTTCATATTTACATAAGCGACAGAGTACACAAATAACCCGCACATAAGAGAGAGGAGCTTACGACTCTGTAAATGGGCCAAATCAGACCGAAACTTCATCGTAAGCTCCTCTCTCCTATGTGCGGGTTATATGTGTATTGTTCCAGCCACGGTATTGTGCCTTTTTTATTGACACGAGTTTGCCGATGACGCCAAAACAGGCCGTTGAATTCATTCTGACGAGGACGCTATGGCGCTCCATGAAGATCAGAATACATACTGATGCAGTGGTCGGACAAGTGGCAGATGCAGTTTAACGTAGACAAAGTTCTAGGCGTTGGTAAATAGGACATAGGGCAACAGGCAAGTTGCACATATCTTCGGAATAGATACCTAACTGTTGCACACGTGTCTTATTTACCAACCTATCGTTATTATATACCATTTTATTCATTCTAAGCGTTAGAAAGGAAAATTAACCATGACACTAACTAATATAGATCTTAATATCACTGAGAAAAAGATCCGAGAGTTCAGGTTAGCAGTAACCTAAAACCAAGACAACAGTGCACAAGCGTTCCCAATAAAGCCAATAGAATTCTTGGTTTGATAAGAACTGCGCAACAATTAGCGATCTTTATTCCGAAACGTTTCGCCTACACAGTAGGCTTCTTCAGTAGAGTACAAGTTAGCAGCAGTAGAGATGCTAAGACTAATCAGTCCCTCACCCTTGAAGATGTAGTTTTGAGGTGGTCAGTCCCTCAGCCTGGAGGAGTGTTTCTCTCCATAGTCTGGAACAATGAAGCTGAAACAACAGTACAGAGACTTGTACTGTTAAAAGGCGAGGCGCAGCGAACTAGTGGAAGGAATCTCCACGACTACGGTGCTCTTCGCACCTACTGCTAGGTTGAGGGACTGATTACCTCATCTTCTGTACATAGTTCTCCTGTCTTCAAGTTATGTCCTGGAATTTGTATTGATAAAGCCACTGGATGGCGAAACTTCTACAATAAAGATGCCCAGATGTTGCACGTGTGTCTCAATTTCATCATCATAGCGGAAGGAAGAATATGATCAGAGATGGCAGGTCCCTCTCAAATCCACCCCTTCTCACTTGTCAAAAGAGTTTTCTCTACCAAGGTACCATTGTGTTGCAGTGTGACAGTTAATATGAAAATGTAGCAAACCTCCAGGCTGAGGGACTGACCACCTCAAAACATTCAAGGGTGATGGATTACACCTTCGCATCTCTACTGCTAATTCTTCTGTACTCGAATGAAGCTTAATGTTTAGGCGAAACGTTTCGGAATAAAGATAACTAACTTTTGTACAGGTGTTTTACTTATCAATCTGTCTGACCCAGACCCAGCCACCAGCCTTACTGCCAGCCCAGACTCTCCTAGGGACACTACCCAAACCACCACAAAAACAGTAAATATACAACCATCATTGCACAAGACCGTGGCCCACAGTACAGATGTTGGAGAGGAGTCTCCTCCTTCCTCTACTGGGGAAAGTAGATGGAATCCAGGACGGGGTGGCCCTGGCTTGGATACTGAGGATTATAGTGCAGTCCCAGAACCTGCAGAAATTTACAACACACCTCCCAACAATTCTCAACCAAAGGTGAATTTGTGCAAATATTATGCTTGGGACATCTGTAAGCATGGAATAACGGAAAAAAATGGGACATGCAACTTTGACCATCCCAAAAAATGTAGCGACCTCCTGTCTAAAGGAGTGTGTCGTTCTTCTTCCTGTACTTTCTTTCACCCAAAAATGTGCCACTCCTCGGTCCTCCAGAAGCAGTGTTACAACATCGAGTGCCCTGCATACCATATAAAAGGGACCAGGAGGCACAGACCCCACAAGACAAACAATAGTAGCTACGACAACCCAACTCCAGGTGATTTTTTAGTGGCAGGAAACGAAAAAAGAAAATGGAAGGAAATAACAAAAATAGTCCACCACCTTGGAGCCTTGTTGGACTGGAGGCGCAGCCAGTGGCCACCCATGGCCCTCCAGAATTACAACTACTGATGCCAATAACAAAATCCCCCCCAACAAACAGAATACAACCTCGTTCATATTTGCTAATATACAGGGCCTTAAGCCATCCACCAACAACAAAATACCTTTTATCAGTGGACTTCTAGTGGAGTCTAATGCAATGTTTGCAGCCTTCACAGAGACTCGCACAAAAGATCACTGACAGTGAAATATGGATAAGTGGTTACAACCTTTTTAGATGCGACAGAAAAAACAGGCAACAAAGGGGGGGTTGGCCTGTATGTCAAAGAGTCCCTTATCTGCACGGAGTTGCTGAACACCACAAGTGAGGTAGTTGAAGTTCTATCAATAAAGATCGAGAACGAAAACCTAGTCATTGTGGTTGTATACAAGCCACCAGATGCAACCTCACAACAGTTCAAGAAACAGCTACTGAAAATCTATTACTGTTTGGAAAACCTTCCAGCTCCATCCCCAAACATCTTACTGCTTGGTGATTTCAACCTAAGGCATACAAAATGGAAGAATGTAGCAAATAATGTTATAGCTGAAACAATCCCCGGAGGTAGCGCAGATGAAAGGTCACACACACATGAACATTTATTAATAAACAAAATACATTTACAGAAAAAAACAAACATGAATACAATGGCACAATGTATCAAAGATCATGAATTTCCTCCAGCTCCTCCGAGGCTGGACGTGAGCCAAGTATGCAGCAAGTATTTCCCCTCTGGATGGCGACGCTGAGGCGCTGGAACATGAAAGTGGCTGCCCTTGGGTCCCTGGTGGTGTCGATGAGTCTGGAACCCAATTCTTTAAGGAAACGTGTGGCATTTTTTCCCCATGATCCCAAGGTCTCTGATCCCACTGGGACAAATTGATACTGTTGGCTAATGTCCCTGTACTTGCTGATCTTGTACTCCTCCCTGTCGCCCCACACTGTGATGGATATAGGTGTCAGCCAGTGTGGACACACAGGAGGCCTGGTCACAGACCGGGCCGCGGGGGCGTTGACCCCCGAAACTCTCTCCAGGTAAACTCCAGGTAAGTCTCTGCGAAAAACACACCTTAAGCCAGCAAATAGTGGAGCCAACAAGACTAGAAAACACACTTGACCTTATCTTCACAAATAATGAGGACCTGATAAGACATAAGAATATCAAAAACAACTAATTCCAATCACAATCTAATCGAAGTCCAGACGTACATGCATAGGGGTCCTGAACAGCAGAATGCATATACCTGTGAAGGTGTCTTCACAAAATACAACTTCAACAAGAACATCAACTGGGACCAGGTAAACCATGTCCTAAACGAAACATGTTGGGAAGATGTCTTAAATGACATGGATCCAAACCAGTGCCTTGAAAGGATCAACTTCCTGGTAGCCGAAGCATGTTCAAAGCATGTTCTAAGCATATTCCCCTAAGAAAGAAGAGCAGGAGTAAACAGGAGAGAAAAAGACGCTCCCTCTACAGAAGACGACGAAGAGTCACTGAGCTCCTCAGGAGTGCTAGAATATCTGATACACGAAAGGAGGCACTGACCAGGGAAGTGGAAACAATCGAACTTAAGCTAAATGACTCTTACAGGAACCAGGAGGAGCTTAAAGCTATTAGTGAAATTGAAAGAAATTCAAAATATTTCTTTTCACATGCCAAAAACAAGGCAAATACCACATCTAGTATCGGGCCCTTACTCAGACAGGATGGGACTTACACAGATGACAGCAAGGAAATGAGTGAAATATTGAAATCCCAGTACGACTAATTGGTCTGAGGATCGACGACCCAAATGATTTCTTCATGAATGAGCCTCAAAACTCCATAAATGTATGCCAGATTTCCGACATAACCCTAACTCTGATAGATTTCGAAAAACCCATTGACAACATGCCTATGCACTCAGCCCCGGGCCCAGACTCGTGGAACTCTTGTTTTCATTAAGAACTGCAAGAAACCCCTCTCACGTGCCCTAAGTACACTATGGAGGAGCAGCTTGGACATGGGTGAAATTCCACAGTCACTTAAAACAACGAAAAACTAGTGCCTGAGCTTGCTACCATCTGCAGCTCATAAGACTGCCATCCCCACGAGCCCCTTTGAGGCGGGGTAGATGGCAGACCAGAGGCCTAGCTTCTCCCTACGAGCCCCGTGAGGGCGGGGAATGTGGCTAGGCCTGGGGACACTTGGTCCCAAAGATGAGGGGGTACTTGTACTTCCTCCCATGGGAGACTTAGGTCTCGAGACACTCCCCAGATAGGGAGCCAAGGCCGGGTCACCACTACTTGGAAAAGACCCGGGCCGGGAGAATACCGGCGAATAATAAAAAAAAAAAAAAAAACTTAAAACAACGGATATAGCCCCACTCCATAAAGGTGGCAGCAAAGCATTAGCTAAGAACTATAGACCAATAGCTCTGACGTCCCACATCATAAAAATCTTTGAAAGAGTGCTAAGAAGCAGGACTGCAAATCACCTGGATTCCCAAAAATCTGCACAATCCAGGGCAACATGGGTTCAGGGCAGGTCGCTCCTGCCTCTCACAATCACTGGATCACTATGACATGGCCTTGGATGCACTGGAAGAAAATCAGAATGCAGATGTAATATACACAGACTTTGCAAAAGCATTTGACAAATGCGATCATGGCGTAATAGCCCATAAAATACGTTCTAAAGGAATAACTGGGAAAGTGGGGAGATGGATCTTCAACTTCCTAACAAATCGAACACAAAGAGTAGTGGTCAACAGAGTTAAATCGGAGGCTGCCATAGTGAAGAGCTCTGTTCCACAAGGCACGGTACTCGCCCCCATCTTATTCCTTATCCTCATATCAGACAGAGATGTACACCACAGCACCGTATCATCCTTTGCGGATGATACTAGGATCTGCATGAGGCTGTCATCTGCTGAGGACGCGGTTAACCTCCAAGAAGATATAAACAAAGTTTTCCAGTGGGCAACGGTAAACAATATGATGTTCAATGAGGACAAATTCCAACTACTCCGTTATGGAAAACTGGAGGAGATAACTAGAACAGGGTATACTACTGACTCCGGTCATACAATAGAGCGGTAAAATAATGCAAGGGACCTGGGAGTAGTAATGTCTGAGGATCTCACTTTCAAGGATCACAACAGTGCCACGATCGCACGTGCAAAGAAAATGATAGGATGGATAATGAGAACTTTCAAAACGAGAGATGCCAAGCCCATGATGATCCTTTTCAAATCACTTGTTCTCTCTAGGCTGGAATACTGCTGTACATTAACATTTCCACTCAAAGCAGGTGAAATCGCAGATCTAGAGAGTGTACAGAGATCCTTTACTGCACGTATAAGTTCTGTCAAGCACCTTAACTACTGGGAACGCTTGGAAGCACTTGGCTTGTACTCGTTGGAATGCAGGAGGGACAGATATATCATAACCTACACTTGGAAAATCTTGGAAGGAATGGTCCCAAATCTGCACACAGAAATCACTCCCTACGAAAGTAAAAGACTAGGCAGGCGATGCAAAATGCCCCCAATAAAAAGTAGGGGCGCCATTGGTACACTAAGGGAAAACACCATAAGTGTCCGGGGCCCAAAACTGTTCAACAGCCTCCCATCAAGCATTAGGGGAATTGCCAATAAACCCCTGGCTGCCTTCAAGAGAGCTGGACAGGTATGGGTATGGTATGGGTGTGTGTGGGAAACAAGCAGGTTGCAACACTAGGGTTGGAAACAGTAAATGTATAAAAGGCATTCAGCATGAAGTTATAAATAAAGACAATAGAACAGGTCAGAAAACAAAGGGGGACAGCAGAGGGCAGCAAGGGACTAGCTCCCTTAAGGTTTACTATACTAATAGCAGGAGTGTTAGAAATAAGATAGATGAGCTAAGATTAATTGCAAGTGCAGGAAACATAGATATTATTGCTATAACAGAGACCTGGCTCAATCTGAAAGATAGAGAGATGCCATCTGAATGTCACATACAAGGCTATAAATTATTCCACACTGACAGGGTCAACAGGAAAGGTGGTGGAGTAGCGATGTATGTCAGAGACAATTTAAATTGTTGTGTTAGACAAGATATTAAATTAGAAGCGTCAGCCACTGAATCTGTTTGGTTACAGCTTCTCGAGGGCCGAGAAAAACTAATTTTGGGTGTGATTTACAGGGCCCCAAATCTTGATAGGGAGTGCAGTAAACTTCTATGGGACGAAATTCGTAAGGCATCTACATACGAAAATGTTGTGCTAATGGGAGACTTCAACTATAGACAGATTGACTGGAGCAATTTGACAGGAAATTTAGAGTCGGGTGACTTTCTTGATACGATCCAGGATTGTTTTTTAAAACAGTTTGTGACAGAGCCAACTAGGGGAAATAACCTCCTTGACTTGGTTCTTGCCAGTAGGGAAACACTAATTAATAATCTTGAGGTTAATGATGAGCTTGGGGAGAGTGATCACAAATCACTCAGTTTTAACATATCATGGAATTCCCCTAATAATGGCAATCAAGTCTCCGTCCCTGACTTTCGCTTGGCTGATTTCATAGGACTGAAAAATTACTTAGGTGGGCTGAACTGGAATGACCTGACTAGGGGTCAGGTAGGTGGTGATGGTTGCCGATATGATGCTTTCCAGGGCATAGTTCTAGCTGCTCAGTCAAATTATGTTCCAAATAGGGAAATCAGATCAAACAAAAATGATCCTAAATGGATGAACAATAGATTAAAATATCTGATTGGTCAAAAGAGAGGCATATATAGGCAAATCAAAAGAGGAGAGGGGCAATTAAGAAATCGATATATTCAGTTAAAGAGAGAAATAAAAAAGGGAATTAGAAAAGCAAAAAGAGATTATGAGGTTAAAGTTGCAAGAGAATCGAAGACTAACCCAAAAGGATTCTTTCAGGTATACAGAAGTAAGATCAGGGACAAGATAGGCCCACTCAAAAGTTCCTCGGGTCAGCTCACTGACAGTGATAAGGAAATGTGTAGAATTTTTAACACATACTTCCTCTCAGTTTTTACACAGGAGGATACCAGTGATATTCCAGTAATGATAAATTATGTAGAACAGGACGATAATAAACTGTGCACTATTAGGGTCACAAGTGACATGGTCCTTAGGCAAATAGATAAATTAAAACCTAACAAATCCCCAGGCCCTGATGAACTGTATGCAAGGGTTCTAAAGGAATGTAAAGAGGAGCTTAGCACACCTTTGGCTAATCTTTTCAACATATCACTACAAACTGGCATGGTGCCAGATAAGTGGAAAATGGCAAATGTGATACCTATTTTCAAAACAGGTGACAGGTCCTTAGCTTCGAACTATAGACCAATAAGCCTAACCTCCATAGTGGGAAAATTTATGGAATCAATAATTGCCGAGGCAGTTCGTAGCCACCTTGAAAAGCATAAATTAATCAACGAATCTCAGCATGGTTTTACAAAGGGACGTTCCTGCCTTACGAATTTATTAACTTTTTTCACTAAGGTATTTGAGGAGGTAGATCATGGTAACGAATATGATATTGTGTATATGGACTTCAGTAAGGCTTTTGACAGGGTCCCACATCAGAGACTATTGAGGAAAATTAAAGCACATGGAATAGGAGGAGAAATTTTTTCCTGGATAGAGGCATGGTTGACAAATAGGCAGCAGAGAGTTTGCATAAATGGGGAGAAATCAGAGTGGGGAAGCGTCACGAGCGGTGTTCCACAGGGGTCAGTGTTGGGCCCCCTGCTGTTCACAATCTACATAAACGACATAGATGAGGGCATAAAGAGCGACATCGGCAAGTTTGCCGATGACACCAAAATAGGCCGTCGAATTCATTCTGACGAGGACATTCGAGCACTCCAGGAAGATTTGAATAGACTGATGCAGTGGTCGGAGAAGTGGCAGATGCAGTTTAATATAGACAAATGCAAAGTTCTAAATGTTGGACAGGACAATAACCATGCCACATATAAACTAAATAATGTAGATCTTAATATTACGGATTGCGAAAAAGATTTAGGAGTTCTGGTTAGCAGTAATCTGAAACCAAGACAACAGTGCATAAGTGTTCGCAATAAAGCTAATAGAATCCTTGGCTTCATATCAAGAAGCATAAATAATAGGAGTCCTCAGGTTGTTCTTCAACTCTATACATCCTTGGTTAGGCCTCATTTAGATTATGCTGCACAGTTTTGGTCACCGTATTACAGAATGGATATAAATTCTCTGGAAAATGTACAAAGGAGGATGACAAAGATGATCCCATGTATCAGAAACCTTCCCTATGAGGATAGACTAAGGGCCCTGAAACTGCACTCTCTAGAAAGACGTAGAATTAGGGGGGATATGATTGAGGTTTATAAGTGGAAGACAGGAATAAATAAAGGGGATGTAAATAGTGTGCTGAAAATATCTAGCCTAGACAGGACTCGCAGCAATGGTTTTAAGTTGGAAAAATTCAGATTCAGGAGGGATATAGGAAAGTACTGGTTTGGTAATAGAGTTGTGGATGAGTGGAACAAACTCCCAAGTACCGTTATAGAGGCCAGAACGTTGTGTAGCTTTAAAAATAGGTTGGATAAATACATGAGTAGATGTGGGTGGGTGTGAGTTAGACCTGATAGCTTGTGCTAACAGGTCGGTTGCCGTGTTCCTCCCTTAAGTCAGTGTGACCTGACCTGACTAGGTTGGGTGCATTGGCTTAAGCCGGTAGGGACTTGGACCTGCCTCGCATGGGCCAGTGGGCCTTCTGCAGTGTTCCTTCGTTCTTATGTTCTTATGTTCTTATACCTAAAGTCAGTGCCGGATCAGCCGGGCTGTGGCTCGTACGTTGGACTGCGTGCGGCCAGCAGTAACAGCCTAGTTGGTCAGGCCCTGATCCATCGGGAGGCCTGGTCGTGGACCGGGCCGCGGGGGCGTTGATCCCCGGAATAACCTCCAGGTCTATTTGTATATTCAGTTCTTGGCAGCATATCAAGTGTAAATAACAGGTGTCCTCTGGTTGTTCACTTATATAGCTAGGCCTCATTTAGATTATGCTGCAGTTCTGATCACCGTATTACAGAATGGATATAAATGCACTGGAAAACTTAATTTTGTCAGTGGTCACGTGAGGTCATCCTGTCCTAAGCTGTTGGGGATTAGCGTAGTGTTACTGAGCACCATGGCTTGCTGTAGTGTTTTAGAATCTCAGGTTAGTGTTTAAGGAGGTTCTACTTCTTCAGGAGGAAAATAGGAGGCTGAAGTTTCACCTAGATGGGTTTGGGAGCGAGATGGTTGGAGCGGGTAAGGAGGAAAAGGTTACCAGCAGAGGTGAAGAGTGGCAGCCACTTCAGGTGGCAAGTGGTTCACAATTCAGGAAGCATCAAGATAAGGAAGCTTAACAGAGAAGATTTGAAGGTAGAAAATTGATACCCTTCTCCAGGATGAGTACTTCAGTGGTTAGTGAGGTTAAAGGTACCACTGACTCCCTTGTTAATCAAGGCAAGAATATTTTGATTCTGGGAGACTAGTAAGATATATGGACTGTGCTTAGGCAAGACTTCCTGGAGCTGGTGTTGGTGACAGTCAACAGGTTGGACAATGTCAGGTAATGGGAACAAGCCCATTATCTGTCTCAGTGCTGGTGGAAATATCGGGAAGGATAGGTGAGAAGAGCTGCTAGATAAGTACTTGTCTGCTATAGATTTAATTAGGTCTAAGGGAGGGGTCCCAATCATATGTAGCATCTTGCCTAGAAGGGGAGTGGGCAATGAATGGATATCTAGGGCAATTGGTGTAAATTGCTGGCTAGACAGATACTCGAAGGAACTTGCAATCCCATTCACTGATGACTGGGACAACTTTTATGGCAAACAAGTATGCAAGGGATGGGGGTACATCTCTCTGGGGCAGGGGGTGGTAGCATTTGTCAACTCTGTCAAGAGGGCCATTGCTGGCATGTCTAGGATTTTAAACTGATAGAAGATAGAGGTATAGGTGTGTGTGGGGAAACAGTCAGGTTGCAGGACTAGGGTTGAAGACAGTAAATGTTTAAGACATTATTCATCATAGTTACAATAAGACAATGGATCAGGTCAGCAAACAAAGGGGAACAGCAGAGGGAAGCAAGAGACTAGTTCCCTTAGGTTTACTATACTAATAGCAGGAGTGTAAGAAATAAGAGATGAGCTAAGATTAAGTGCAAGTGCAGGAAGCATATATATTATTGCTATAAAAGAGACCCGGCTCAATTTGATTGACAAATGCCTTCTGAATGCCACATACAAGGCTATAAATTATTCCACACTGATGGGGTCAACAGGAAAGGTGGTGGAGTAGCAATGTTAATTCGGAGATAATTTAAAATGTTGCATTAAACAAGATAAAAATTAGAAGAGTCAGCCACTGAATCTGATTACAGCTTCTCGAGGGCCGTGAAAAACGCATCTTGGGCGTGATTTACAGACCGCCAAAACTTGATAGGGAGTGCAGTAAACTTCTATGGGACGAAATTCGTAAGACGTCTACATACAAGTGCTAATGTGGGATTTTAACTTTAGACAAATTGACGGGAGAAATTTGACAGGAAATTTAGAGTCAAATGACTTTCTTGATAAGATTCAGGGTTGCTTTTTTAAGAGTGACGGAACAAACTAGAGGAAATAACCTGTTTGACTTTGCTCTTGCCAGTAGGGAATCACTAATAATCTTGAGGTTAATGATGAGCTTGGGGAAAGTGATCACAAATCAGTTTTAATATATCATGGAATTACCCTAATAATGGCAATCAAGTCTGTCCCCGAGTTCCACTTGGCTGATTTCATAGGACTAAGAAATTACCTGGGCAGGCTGAACTGGAATGACCTGACTGGGTCAGGTAGGTGGTGATGGTTGCCGATATGACTTTCCAGAGCAGAGTTCTAGCTGCTCAGACAACTTGTGTTCTGAATAGGGAAATCGGATCAAAAAATGATTCTAAATGGATAAATAGATTAAAACATCTCATTGGTCAAAAGAGGCATATACAGGCAAAGCGAAAAAGGATTCCCAGCAATAGGTTCAAAGAAGTTGGACAGATTTAGAAAGGATACATAAGCAATGGTTTGCTAACAAGAGGCGTGGATGAGTGGAACAAACTCCGGAATAGTCACTCAAGCTGAAACCTCGGGAACCTTCAAAAATAGGCCAGTACACCTGCTGCAGTGCTCCTTATGTTCTTTCTACGTTAATCCGTCATCTTCAATGTTCATGAGAAAGAAATAAAAAGCAGTGATCCTGCCAGAGGTATACTTTATAAAACCTATATCCAATAATGAAACAGTTCTAATATTTGTGTGCCTACTTACGTTGGGCTCAATTTAAAGAAACCGGTGCCCAACGTTTCCACGCGACCTATTAGTCACGAGTCCCGTCCTGTTTATATAACGCATACTTTGCCCACGTGGGAAGGTGTAGGCAATAGTGGTTTATTTCAACTTCATTTCTCCGCCTGAATGAAAAATGTATTAACGAGGCCAAAATAGCGCTCTTCCCTCCTAAGAATATTTCGTCCATGTTCGTTCGTTGATGCTACTGACCACTTTATTAAGCCTGTGCTTGGGTTTTGTTTAAAAATACAAGTTACTTAGTAAAATACGTTGATAAAAGCCTATTCCATCAATTTATACTTTCCATAGCATTGATAAGCTATTAACTGTGTAATTAAGGTTAATAAAATTTATTTTATTACTGCTGGTTGATAACATTCACAAATGACTGAGTTAGCAATATCAACAGCGAGGGCATCAATTGTCATTATTGGGTGGAGGGGAAAAGAAAGGCCGAACATCTGTGGCACCAAACGGCTGGTCATTCACCCTGAACACACGAGACTCCACGTTTTACCTAGTCTCACCACCTTCTCAAAAAAAGTCTTTCCTAGACTAAAAATGCAATACTAAAAACACCGGTATATTTAAATTGCAGTATACCGGATTATTTAAACTATAGTAACTAGTGAACGAACTGCACCATAATTTAGCAATACATTACAGCTGGGGAAACCAACAGTAACCCATCCTCAGTATCCGGCACCAGTGCGCACACAACTTGTCCAAACAAAGATGCCCTTGGGCTGAGAGAGCGCAGCTTTACATCCCCCCCCCCCCCCGCAAACCAGTACCATCGACTGTCGGCCACTAACGTACCTACGTCACTGTCTACCTGGTATCCAATCTGAATTCAGAGATATCCTTTCCCCCGTGGTTAGACTGCAGTTTGGCTGTTCGTGACCACGGGAGGACGATGAAATTTATCCCATTTATCACAACTGTTCCAGGTAGGTAGGCGAGACTGAGGAAATCTGCACTATGGACTAGAAGGAGGTGGGCGCGGGGTTGTATGACGTGTATAAATGAAAGAAAAGGAAGGGCTATCCTAGGTTCTCTACACATATGCTGCTATGTATGATAATTCTATGTAACTATTTGTGTATACCTGAAAAAACTTAGTGCTGAAAACCATTAACGATGGCAGGACTCTCCGCTAGGGGGAAGCAAAGTCGAAAAAAATCGATTTAGCAAGGATACAGAAAAGCATTGGTTTGGTAATAGCTGCGGATGGATAGAATAAACTCCCTAGTATCACCACTGAAGCGAAAACCTGGGACAGCTGTAAATAGGTTAAATAAGTGGAAGTGTGTGTGGGCAAGAGTTGACCTGCCTAATATTTATTTCTGCATGTACAAGGTATACAGGCCTGACATGGCTTCTATACAGAAAACCTTGTTATGAAGAGCATTTTGGCAGTTTGGGAGACGCACATGATGACCAAACCAAATGCAAATTATGTGGTCAGGCATATGGTCA
The DNA here is from genome assembly GCF_038502225.1 of Cherax quadricarinatus. Taxonomy (NCBI): domain Eukaryota; kingdom Metazoa; phylum Arthropoda; class Malacostraca; order Decapoda; family Parastacidae; genus Cherax; species Cherax quadricarinatus. Next base: position 1,862,855 of record NC_091317.1, read on the forward strand.
CTGTCTTGAACACTATGCTTAATTTGTCCACTTGAGGAACAGACAATATAATAACCTACGTGACATGTCAAGATCTCTTATTAATGAAAATAAGATACCAGATATACTAAGCAAATTTCCTAAATCTGCTTGTAACGTAAGTGAACTGTATATATAAATCAAATTGTACTGTTAACTCTTTTAGGGCCTAATTCCTAAGCCTTTTGTGTATCCATATGCTTTTGTGCTACCGTCCACAGGATGGATATAGGGTGCACAACTAGCCACTTCGGTAGCAAAATCTGGTGGGTCGCATCCTGGGACAAAACTGACCTAAATTGCCCGAAATGCTCTGCATTTCTGCTAGGCCTGTATACCTTGTACATGTAATTTTAGATATAAAAATGGCTGGGAGCTGTCTAGGTTAGATATTTGTAGTACGTTATTTACATCCTCTATTTCTGGTTTCCATTTATACATTTCAATCGTATCCCCCCTCCCCTAATTTTACGCCTTTCTAGAGTGCAGATTCAGGTCCCTTACGGGGCACGGGCAACTGTTGCAAATATCTAACTTGTCGGCATTATACACAAATACAGTTACACAGATTATCATACATAGCAGCATATGTGTACAAAACCTAGGATAACCCAAAAAAGTGACTTGTTTCCACTGGGAGGTCCTTTACCAACCTAAATTTATCCTCGTTGAACTTATTTACCAAATTATTCTTATTGCCTGAAATATCTATCTAGCTAGTTATCGTGTTTACCAACACTTCAGGTAAATGAAATCCTGACTAGTGAACAAAGCTCAAGAGTAAGAGCCCCCCCCCCCCTTCATCCCTACCAAATGCCGATAACAAAAGGTAAATATTAGTTGGCAACCGAGAGTTAGGGAACAAGGAAAGGAGTACGAGTGAGGGACGGAGAGGCGAATGGAGCGGGGGGGGGGGGGGGGCGGCTGTTGGGTGTGTGTACAAGAGGATAGCATAAAGGGAGGGGGGAGAAATGAACGGTTCAATTCCGCAAGGAAGGTGCTGACTGCCTTTCTTTTCTCTACTTCTCAGCTATACCAATCGCAAGCTGTCTGCTGCCAATGTAACAGTAATGCGAAATTCAAATTTAATTTTTATGTTGTACAAGGATAATGCAGCTTACATTTAATAAAGGTTAGGCACAAAAAGCCACTAGCATGCAAAGGCATTTCAGCAAACAAATCAATGCTTAGTTTATTTAAGAAGTAGACTAAGTAGGATTTTTATGCAGTTAACTCATCTAGTTATGGGGAGCGCTAAACCGGTTTCTAAAGTATACTGCAAAGTGCCGTTACGCATTTAATGGTTCTAGATATAAACCCCCCCGCCCCCTCACCACTAACGCTGTTGGTCGTGGTCGTTCGTATATGATATACCTTTGAAAAATACGCAAATAACCCGCACAGAAGAGAGGAGCTTACGATGACGAGGCTCGTCTGGTACTTCCTTGGTCAACCAAGCTGTTGCTGCTGGCTCGTTGACATCAATCACAGCCTGGTTGATCTGGCACCTGGAGAAGGCATTTTTCCAGTTTCCCCTTGATAACTGGATGTTCAGGCTTACCTCTAACAAACTATTCCGAATCTATGCTTTACCACGATGTTTCAGTCATGGTTTGGGGTTTCCTTGTGAATATAATTTTCAAAGACGTGCTTTAATTTTAATTTAGAGATTGGTTAAATCGATTCATCTTCTCTTTTAAGAAGTTTTTAGTGGCCAATGGCTAAAGCTAAATATAGCAAGGCAAGTTTTGACTCGGGAAATCGTAATGACACGATTGCAAACAAACCATACTACGGGTAGGGATAGAACTCGCGATCATCATAAAACTCCAGACCGACGCGTCGGTCTGGAGTTTTATGATGCTGATCGCGGGTTGTATCCCCGACCGTGGTATAGTAAGGCAAGTTTAACTAAAGTCAAATTATATACTTTCACATATGTGCTAAACTCGTAGTCATACACTGTACTGGTAATGAGTAGGGAGGGGAGAATAACTGTTTGATCTAAGGAAAGGGAGGCAGTTCCAGCATCACGGCACTTCGTCTTCCCGTTAGATAGGACTCAATATATGTTCAATGTCGAAAAATACTATTTGAAATACTTGAGAATCAAGTAAGCATTTTAAAAAAAAATGGCACAGGTCAAACTAACGTTATAAAAATATTTCTAATAATTTATATATAAAAAGTATCGAATACAAATCTTCGGTTTAACAATCTATATCAACGAAACTCTTAGACCAGGAACAATGGCAAACACTGGAGGACAGGGAAGCTCACCTAGCTAAGACAATTTCCCCCGTTCTGAACACCCTCCCAACTTAATTTCCCTCTCCCTGTCGCTACAAGACCTTCCTACAGTCAACACAATAGCCGTGAGGTACTCACCAACACAGAGACAACGAGGTTGACGAGAGTGTAGAGAGCAACACAGTACACAAGCAAGCTATGCTGAGCCAGGGCGGGAACAACACATATATGCCGCCAAAACAACCCCAACAAAGCTCCAATCCTAGTGTGTGAGCTGAGTTCTGATTGGATAGGAGAGGCTGTCCTGTGTAACCTCTCCTGTCATTGGCTAATCTGAATCCTTCGCGCGAAGTTTAAATGACGATATGGTCATGAGGCGCCGCCGAGCACATTTTTCACTGCGTTTCGTTTTCTTCAAAACTTCCTGGTGAAGTTTGTAAGCGACAGATATACACTACCTTTATTTTATATCGGGTTAAGTAGCATACTACTAAATAAATAATAAATGCGTTTAAAACACTGCAATGTAATATACGTAATTCCTTGCTTGAAAACTCTAAAATTTTGAATTTTAATTAGATTGCTCAAAGGAAAAACTATAAACCAAACGGGAAGACGTTACCATCCCACATCTCGTCTGTGTCATTTGTTTTCTGAACGAAATATATTTACATATCCTGATCTTTGAACTACTTAAATTTTGGTAAGAGAGTTCCAGATGAGTGAAACAAGTTCCCGAGTGGCGCCATTGAGGCGAAAACATTATTTAGCTTCAAAAAATTGTTTAGACAAGTCCAAGAGTGAGTGGATGTCAGCCCTGCCTAGCATGGGCCAGTACGCCTACAGCAGTGCTTCTCTTTTAGCAAGTTTATTTAGACATAGATACACTTAAGTTCAATTAGGATTAGATTTTCTTCGGATTTTTAACCCCGGAGGGTTAGCCACCCAAGAAAGTCAGTGTGTCATCGAGGACTGTCTGTCTTATTTCCATTGTGGTTCTCAGTCTTGTCCCCCAGGATGCGACCCACACCAGTCGACTAACACCCAAGTACCTACTTGCTGCTAGGTGAACATGAAAACAGGTGTAAGTAAACACGTCGAAATGTTTCCACCCCGCCGGGAATCGAACCCGGGCCCTCCGTGTGTGAAGCGAGAGCTTTAAGAACATAAGAACGAAGGAACACTGCAGAAGGCCTACTGGCCCATGCGAGGCAGGTCCAAGTCTCCTACCGGCTTAAGCCAATGCACCCAACCTAGTCAGGTCAGGTCACCTTGACTTAAGGGAGGAACACGGCAACCGTCCTGGTAGCACAAGCTATCAGGTCCAACTCACACCCACCCACACCCACTCATGTATTTATCCAACCTATTTTTAAAGCTACACAACGTTCTGGCCTCTATAACTGTACTCGGGAGTTTGTTCCACTCATCCACAACTCTATTACCAAACCATTTTCTAACTTAATTTTTCTAACTTAAAACCATAAGAAAGAAGGAACACTGCAGCAGACCTACTGGCCCATACGAGGCAGGTCCAAGTTTCCTACCGACTTAAGCCAGTGCCCCAACCTAGTCAGGTCAGGTCGCATTCACCTAAGGAAGGAACACAGCAACTGACCTAGTAACACAAGGTAATCAGGTCCAACTCACACCCACTCACACTCACACCATCGGGGCACCCCATAGTGTAAATTATTAACCATCTGGTAATTAACTATAACTTTATAAGACCTGAAATGGAAGTTAACCATCAATCCAATAGGTCTGAAAACGTAAACAAACAAACAAAAAAAAAACAGTTTATTAAGGACAGGAGTGCAAGGAAACGTCCAGTTTATTTTACATGGTTTCATTCAGACTACATTTATAAATGTTACAACTTTGCGATGTAAAATAAGCATCATTTTATTTTTTTTTAATTATCATAGCGTGACAGAGTCAGCGTGCCTCGTTGTGCTCCGGGTTTTCTGGTGTTTTCACGGTCGCTCTTACGTGCTAGAACTTTAATTTGTGTCATCAATCCTATACGATACATCCCTCTAGCGCCTGGAACCAATCTTGGGCGGAAAACATTATATACTGAGTCAAAAAAGGAGAATTAGTGTGCACTTCCTAGCAGAGTTTACTGCCAGAGGGGAATCATAGGCCTGTGTCCCGTGTGAAAAAAATAATAATAATTGAACTTTGTGTCAGAGGAAAGAAAGTCTCCCTGAAAGCATTGAGTATACATAGTGTATAGTGTATACTACAGTGGCTCCCTAGTATATTGATGATAAAGGCTAAAGTGTCATTTGGAAACAGGTGAATTTGTAAATAAAGTGATAAGCCTATAGAGGCAGGTGCCAGAAGTCGCCAGAAACTTACCACAGGTCAGCTGTTTTTAATAATCTTCCTGGCCTGCTAGTGTACTCGCATATAATCTAGTGATACCAGTGAATAGCAGAATACAGTGTTGTAGTAGCATCTAACCAGTATTATAATGGTACTTAGTGGAGTGGAGTGACTTTCATTAGTTTCTTTTTCTTGAAATACCAGTCGTTACTGTGAATTTCATATAACCTGTAGTTACCAGCGGTCGCAATATACACAACGAGTAGCAATTATTACTACAGAAAAAGCGTCCTTCCTCCAAAATTTGCACCAGTCAACTATAGTGATAATATAGCATTTATTGTGGTGGAGAAGAAAAAAAAAATAGAGAAGCTAGATACAGCGATTGATAAACAAGGGTGGAGGTCGACCGTTCGTCATTGTAGGAGTGCCAGCAGTCACCGGCTCTTCAACACGCAAGTTATACTTTTGTATCAATCAAATCACATATTACTCGGGTAGATAATTTCCAGTAGATCCTTCATGTGTTAGCTCAAATCACCGACCAGTATGTTTTAAATAAGTGACCCACTGATCAGAGCAGATCGACTGGTCCGAACCCTTGACTGGTCCGAACCCTTGACTGGTCCGAACCCTGGACTGGTTTCAAACGGTTTCTTTGTGCACCACCTAGCAGGTTATTAATAGAATATTCAAGAGGTTGCTAGTAGAATTGCAGTAAATCAACCATTCAAATAATTATGAAGCTGTGTGTAGTCTGTGGTCAGTCAAACAAACGGGCTTCCACATGCATAAATTGTCATTTCTGTGGAAATTGGTGTCACGCCCCTTGTGCAGATATCCAAGAACTAGCTACAAGCAGTATTAAAACAGGGAAGTGTTTTTGGGTATGCCCAAATGAGATAAATCTGTGGACTAAAATCACAAGGGTATTAAAAGAGGTCAACATCAAAGCTGCTTTCATAGAAAACCTGGAAGCTTTCTACAACAGATGGGAACATAAAAAGTCTGGGCTGAATGGTACTGCCCTTGATACTGGCCATGTAGTCAGAAACTGTAAGGCTGGAGATGATGTCCTGGTAGTCAGTAAATGGGGGGCTGATAGTGCTGTCCTGGGAGACAGTAATGGGGAAGCTGGAGGTGCTGTCCTGGGAGACAGTAATGGTGAAGCTAGAGGTGGTGTCCTGGGAGACAGTAATGGTGAAGCTGGAGATGCTGTCCTGGGAGACAGTAATGGGGAAGCTGGAGATGCTGTCCTGGGAGACAGTAATGGTGAAGCTGGAGATTTTGTCCAGGTAGTCGGGAATTATACGCAGGAAGGAATACATATAAATGACCTCATAGGGGACAGGAGCCATAGTAGGGAAACAAGTGTAGTCAAAGATAAGATAAAACCAATATTGTAAACTAGAAATACCGCAGGAAATAGCAAACAAGAGGACTCCACTAGCAATAGTGAGGACATATTACCAAAAACAACTGATGGGAGCTCCATTGTTGGTGCTAGGGAGGATAGAAGTAAGACAGGGAAACATGCACCAACAGGGAATACAGTCACAGAAACCCAAGGCAAACGGAAACCAAGCCTGTGCACATACTATGCACTCGGTATCTGCTGGCATGGGAAATCTGGAAAAACAGATGGGACGTGCAACTATGACCACCCTAGGAAATGCCATGCCCATATGACAACAGGAAAATGCAAACTCCCTTCCTGTAAGCTTTTTCACCCTGAACTGTGTACCTCTTCAGTACAGGAAAGACTGTGCTATAACTTAAATTGCCAGGCATACCATCTAAAGGGGACAAAAAGATACAAAACATCCAGGCCATGGGAAAACCTGGGTAGCCACAGCCACTCAAGAGGGAGAGGTTTTTTAGTGCCAGGAAGGAAAAAAAACTGGCAGGAAATGGCAGAAATCGTACACCAAATCCAGTCATTCCTGGAGTGGAACCACAGTCGATGGCCTCCACTCCAAACCAACAGATACAGATACTAATGCCGGAAAAAAAATCCCCCCCCAGTACCAACAATACCACCAGTCCGATAACATTCTTCTTTGCAAATATACAGGGTCTAAAGCCAGCAACAAACAACAAAATACCTTTCATCCGTGGACTGCTTGCAGAGGCAAAGGCAATGTTCGCGGCTTTCACTGAGACCCACATAAAGGATCACTTGGACAACGAAATATGGATCCCAGGTTACAACCTATACAGATGTGACAGAGTGAACAGGCAAAAGAGGGGGGTTGGCCTGTACATTGCAGAGTCACTTGTTTGCACAGAACTGCTAAATGCCTCAAATGATGTAGTGGAAGTTTTAGCAGTAAAGGTCGAGAACCAAAACCTAGTCATTGTGATAGTCTACAAGCCTCCGGATGCAACATCCCAGCAATTCCAGGAACAGCTGTTAAAAATTGACCACTGTCTGGAAAACCTTCCAGCTCCTGCACCCAACATCTTGCTCCTGGGGGATTTCAACTTAAGGCACCTAAAATGGAGGAATATAGCAAATAATATTGTTGCAGTAATAACACCAGGAGGCAGCTCTGATGAAAACTCACACTCACGCGAGCTTTTAAATCTCTGCACAAAATTCAATTTAAACCAGCAAATAATAGAGCCTACTAGACTGGAGAATACACTAGATCTCATCTTCACTAACAATGATGATCTGATAAGAAATATCACCATATCAAAAACAATATACTCAGATCACAACATAATTGAGGTTCAGTCATGTATGCGCGGAGCCCCAGACCGCCATAATGAGATTAGTCACGAGGGAGCATTCACCAAATTCAACTTCAATAACAAAAACATAAAGTGGGACCAAGTAAACCAAGTCCTAACCGATATAAGCTGGGAAGATATACTAAGCAACACAGACCCCAACTTATGCCTAGAACAGATTAACTCGGTGGCACTCGATGTATGCACAAGGCTTATTCCTCTAAGAAAAAGGAGGAGTAGATGTAAAACAGAAAGAGACAGGCGCTCCCTTTACAGGCGACGGAAAAGAATAACAGAGCGGCTAAAAGAGGTCAATATATCTGAAATGCGTAGGGAGACACTGGTCAGAGAAATAGCAAGCATCGAACTTAAGCTAAAAGAATCCTTTAGGAGTCAGGAATCGCGGGAAGAACTAAAAGCCATAAATGAAATCGAAAGAAACCCAAAGTATTTCTTCTCCTATGCCAAATCAAAATCGAGAACAACGTCCAGTATTGGGCCCCTACTTAAACAAGATGGGTCCTACACAGATGACAGCAAGGAAATGAGTGAGCTACTCAAGTCCCAATATGACTCAGTTTTTAGCAAGCCGCTAACCAGACTGAGAGTCGAAGATCAAAATGAATTTTTTATGAGCCACAAAATTTGATTAACACAAGCCTATCCGATGTTATCCTGACGCCAAATGACTTCGAACAGGCGATAAATGACATGCCCATGCACTCTGCCCCAGGGCCAGACTCATGGAACTCTGTGTTCATCAAGAACTGCAAGAAGCCCCTATCACGAGCCTTTTCCATCCTATGGAGAGGGAGCATGGACACGGGGGTCGTCCCACAGTTACTAAAAACAACAGACATAGCCCCACTCCACAAAGGGGGCAGTAAAGCAACAGCAAAGAACTACAGACCAATAGCACTAACATCCCATATCATAAAAATCTTTGAAAGGGTCCTAAGAAGCAAGATCACCACGCATCTAGAAACCCATCAGTTACACAACCCAGGGCAACATGGGTTTAGAACAGGTCGCTCCTGTCTGTCTCAACTATTGGACCACTACGACAAGGTCCTAAATGCACTAGAAGACAAAAAGAATGCAGATGTAATATATACAGACTTTGCAAAAGCCTTCGACAAGTGTGACCATGGCGTAATAGCGCACAAAATGCGTGCTAAAGGAATAACAGGAAAAGTCGGTCGATGGATCTATAATTTCCTCACTAACAGAACACAGAGAGTAGTCGTCAACAGAGTAAAGTCCGAGGCAGCTACGGTGAAAAGCTCTGTTCCACAAGGCACAGTACTCGCTCCCATCTTGTTCCTCATCCTTATATCCGACATAGACAAGGATGTCAGCCACAGCAGATGACACCCGAATCTGCATGACAGTGTCTTCCATTGCAGACACTGCAAAGCTCCAGGCAGACATCAACCAAATCTTTCAGTGGGCTGCAGAAAACAATATGAAGTTCAACGATGAGAAATTTCAATTACTCAGATATGGTAAACATGAGGAAATTAAATCTTCATCAGAGTACAAAACAAATTCTGGCCACAAAATAGAGCGAAACACCAACGTCAAAGACCTGGGAGTGATCATGTCGGAGGATCTCACCTTCAAGGACCATAACATTGTATCAATCGCATCTGCTAGAAAAATGACAGGATGGATAATGAGAACCTTCAAAACTAGGGAGGCCAAGCCCATGATGACACTCTTCAGGTCACTTGTTCTATCTAGGCTGGAATATTGCTGCACACTAACAGCACCTTTCAAGGCAGGTGAAATTGCCGACCTAGAAAATGTACAGAGAACTTTCACGGCGCGCATAACGGAGATAAAACACCTCAATTATTGGGAGCGCTTGAGGTTCCTAAACCTGTATTCCCTGGAACGCAGGAGGGAAAGATACATGATTATATACACCTGGAAAATCCTAGAGGGACTAGTACCGAACTTGCACACGAAAATCACTCACTACGAAAGCAAAAGACTTGGCAGACGATGCACCATCCCCCCAATGAAAAGCAGGGGTGTCACTAGCACGTTAAGAGACCATACAATAAGTGTCAGGGGCCCGAGACTGTTCAACTGCCTCCCAGCACACATAAGGGGGATTACCAACAGACCCCTGGCAGTCTTCAAGCTGGCACTGGACAAGCACCTAAAGTCAGTTCCGGATCAGCCGGGCTGTGGCTCGTACGTTGGTTTGCGTGCAGCCAGCAGCAACAGCCTGGTTGATCAGGCTCTGATCCACCAGGAGGCCTGGTCTCAGACCGGGCCGCGGGGGCGTTGACCCCCGGAACTCTCTCCAGGTAAACTCCAGGTAATAATTAGTCAACGCAGTTATCGGGTACACCTGTTACTCGAGTCACTTTTTTGGGGAAGTTATTCTAGGTAACGTTTCGCCTACACAGTAAACTTCTGTATTTAACTGAAGAAACCTGTTAAATTACACATATGCAACAGTTGGGTGTCTATTGTTGAAGCGTTTCGCCTACACAGTAAACTTCTTAATTTATCAACTTGTCGGTTCTCTGAACCGACAAGTTGATAAATTAAGAATGTGCAACGCTTGGGTATCTTTATTGGGGAACGTATTCTTTTCAACATTGACGGACTGATTACATCGACTCCAGGCTGAGGGACTGATTACCTCAAACTCCTTCTGATCTTCAACCATTCTTCTTTCTATAGAAAGAAGAATGGGGAAACGTGTGGGGGAAACGTTCCCTCAATAAAGATACCAAGTGTTGCACATGTCTAATTTATCAAGCTTGTCCGGTCAAATACAGAAGCTTACTGTGTAGGCGAAATGTTTCAGCTGTTGCACATATGTCTGAAACTTCGACTTGTCAGTATTTTATAACAGTTTTAACATCACTTACACATATGTATTATGTAAGACACTTGTAATCATCCAAAGATTTGTAGATGAATGGTTCAGAGAACCGACATGTTGATAAATTAGACACATGTGCAACTCTTGGGTATCTTTATTGAGGAAACGTTTCGCCACACAGTGGCTTCATCAGTCCATACAAAGGAGAATCTTGAAGAACAGGAGGAGAATGAGGTTGAGGGACTGATTACCTCATTCTCCTCCTGTTCTTCAAGATTCTCCTTTGTATGGACTGATGAAGCCACTGTGTGGCGAAATCGCAGATCTAGAGAGTGTACAGAGATCCTTTACTGCACGTATAAGTTCTGTCAAGCACCTTAACTACTGGGAACGCTTGGAAGCACTTGACTTGTACTCGTTGGAACGCAGGAGGGAGAGATATATCATAATCTACACTTGGAAAATCTTGGAAGGAATGGTCCCAAATCTGCACACAGAAATCACTCCCTACGAAAGTAAAAGACTGGGCAGGCGATGCAAAATGCCCCCAATAAAAAGTAGGGGCGCCATTGGTACACTAAGAGAAAACACCATAAGTGTCCGGGGCCCAAAACTGTTCAACAGCCTCCCATCAAGCATTAGGGGAATTGCCAATAAACCCCTGGCTGCCTTCAAGAGAGAGCTGGACAGATACCTAAAGTCAGTGCCGGATCAGCCGGGCTGTGGCTCGTACGTTGGACTGCGTGCGGCCAGCAGTAACAGCCTAGTTGATCAGGCCCTGATCCATCGGGAGGCCTGGTCATGGACCGGGCCGCGGGGGCGTTGATCCCCGGAATAACCTCCAGGTAACCTCCAGGTAACCCAAGAGTTGCACATGTGTCTAATTTATCATCCAAAGATTGTGTAGCTGTGTAAACTTACTAACACCTGAATACTTCCAGCAGGTCAGGAGTGACTTCCCACTGACATTTCTTGAACGTGGTTCCTTGATGCCGGGGGTGGGGGGAGGGAGCTCTTGATCTGAGGAATTGAACTCGTGCTCACTTTCCTTAGATCGAAACTGAATGCCTCCCATTCAACACTGGGCGCTGTTTGATCCCTACGGGCTTAGTGTTCTTCCCATGAGCGTAATAATAATTCACACTGGCAGCCTATCTAGGCCATGACCTCCAGCAACTCTGCAGGTTCATACACATGATATGTTATGAATATAACTTCCAGCAGGACCGGAGTTCCTCATGCTCAGTTTTGTTGGATGCGACCCGTAGCTGTACCACTGAGCTACAAGTCTTAAAACAAAATGATTTAATGAACATTAAAATGGTATAAAATACCGACAGATTGTTAGGTAAGACACATATGCAACAGTTAGGTATCTTTATTTTGAAACGTTTCGCCTACACAGTAGGCTTCTTCAGTCGAGTACAGAAAAGTTGATAGAAGCAGAAGATACTTGAAGACGATGTAATCAGTCCATCACCCTTAAAGTTTTGAGGTGGTCAGTCCCTCAGTCTGGAGAAGAGCATTGTTCCATTGTCTGAAACAATATTGTTTCAGACAACGGAACAATGCTCTTCTCCAGACTGAGGGACTGACCACCTCAAAACTTTAAGGGTGATGGACTGATTACATCGTCTTCAAGTATCTTCTGCTTCTATCAACTTTTCTGTACTCGACTGAAGAAGCCTACTGTGTAGGCGAAACGTTTCAAAATAAAGATACCTAACTGTTGCATATGTGTCTTACCTAACAAAATGATTTAAGTTGGACTGCGTGCGGCCAGCAGTAACAGCCTGGTTGATCAGGCCCTGATCCATCGGGAGGCCTGGTCATGGGCCGGGCCGCGGGGGCGTTGATCCCCGGAATAACCTCCAGGTAACCTCCAAGCAATATTTCTGTGACTGCACAAATAATCCGCACATGGGAGAAAGAAACGTATGACGACGTTTTGGTCCGACATGGAGCATTCCACTTTTCGACCAGCCTGAGACTTAAGAAATACTTCCTTACATCCGTACGACTCAGTTGTGTCTTCAATATCCACCTCCTCCACTTGATGCTGGTCCTCTTAATTCAAAGAGTCTGTCCCTATCTACCTTGTACCCCCTCTTATTTTGTTTATGCTGTAATTATGTCTCTCTTTGCCCTCCTCTCCGTCAAGTCACCAGGTTCGGTTCCTTCGACTTCTCGATTCTGGTACTAGTCTAGTTGAAAACCTATTGACGTTTTCCTGCTTCATGTACTTGACCAGGCGTGGGGTCCCATGATGAGGGCCACGTATTTAATGAATGTTATAACATGTAGAGAAACTTAAGAAGGGTGCCGCACTCACCTATTTGTGCTCATCTATTTGTAGTTGCAGGAGCCGAGTCTCAGCTCCTGGCCCCGTTTCTCCGCTGGCTTGTACTGGGTTTCCCCACTCCTGGTTGCGTGAGCTTTGCCATGCCTCTTCTTAAAATTATGTCTGGATCCTGCCTCTACCGCTTCGCTGTCTAGGTCCTTCCACTACCTGACAATTATGAAGCTAAAGAAGTATTTCGTAACATCCCTATAACTCATCTGTTTTTAACTTGCAGTTGTGTACCTGAGACCCGCCTCTCGAACAAATTTGTCCTGTCTACCTTCTCCATGCCTCATAGTAATTTTTATCGTAATCATGTCACCTCTGGTCCTTCTGTCCACTAATGTAATCATAGCTCATTCCTCGTAACTCTAGGATTCGTCTCGTTGCAAACATTTGCCCTTTTTCCATTTTCTTAACATGCTTTATCAGATGTGGGTTCGAAATTGTTACTTACAGATGGTCCTGATAAATATTGTGTATACTGTGGTGAATGACTCCTCGAGGTTCCTGAAATTATCCTTAAATTTGCCAGTCTTGCGTTTGCTGTAATTCGGTTAATGTTCGCTTCAGGTAAAAACAAATTGTTTCCATCCCGTGAAACATTCCTTGATCCAGTGAAGTGCTTTCTCTCTGTTATTCCTGCCTGCTCCAGTAACTTCTATCCTAATCTCTTGTATGCTACTGTATCGAACGCCTCTTACAGTCCAAAAATATACAGTCCACCTATCCCTCTTGCCTAACTTTCGTTACCATGTCATAGAACTCCAGCAGATTTATGAGACAGGATTTTTCACAGCAAAGTTAAATGCAATTCTCACTGTTGTTATACATATTTTCATCCATGTCCACCTCGCCATTCGTAGTCGTTTCACAGTCGCGAAGTTCATTGTAAGGTTTCCAGAAAACCGTGCTGGCTGTTATTTATGAGCCCGCTTCTTTCCAAGTGTCCTGTTATTCTCATCCTCGCGCAGGAGTATAGCAGTGATCAACTTGCGAGTTGTGTAAGCACACAATTTAAACCTCAAGCTGACCGATACCACAAATTCAGCCGACCACTATCCTGAAACCCTGACTTCTGACTGCTAGGGTGAATTGAAGCTCAGCTCAGCTTTCGACTCAGTCGGAAGGACCTGAGTTCAGTCAGTAAATATATACCTAAGAGTTAGTCATCTATGTAGATCACGTCCTAGGGATGGATCCCTCTAGATGAGCAAGACACATGTGTAACAGTTGGATATCGTAATCATCTAAACATTTCGCCTGCTCAGCAGGCTTCTTCAGTTGAATGCAGAGATGACTTAAATACTGAATACAGAATAAGTAGTGGAGAATAATAATAAACATGCTCAGCAGCTGGGTAACTTTAATATAGAAATGTTTTGGCAATAAAGCTAACTTTACCGCATACTAGAAACAGAAAAGAGGTAAATATGAACCTGAGGGAGTGACCACCTCAAAATTTCTTCAGGGTTGAGAGAATGGTCATATCACATTTTCTTTCCACTGTTTCTGCTGTCTCCAACATTTAAGTTGGACTGAAGAAGCCTACTAAACAGGCGTAAAACTTCAACAATTAGGATATCCTATTGTTGCGCATGTGTCTTACTCATCTATTTGTCGGTATGGCATCCTATTTATAAAATGAAGGATCCCTCTGCTGGGTTATTTTGTGTTAATAGGCCTAAGGGGCTAAATAATCCTAAGAATGGTCCGGTGGCCTGGTGGCTAAAGCTCCCGCTTCACACACGGAGGGCCCGGGTTCGATTCCCGGCGGGTGGAAACATTTCGACACGTTTCCTTACACCTGTTGTCCTGTTCACCTAGCAGCAAACAGGTACCTGGGTGTTAGTCGACTGGTGTGGGTCGCATCCTGGGGGACAAGATTAAGGACCCCAATGGAAATAAGTTAGACAGTCCTCGATGACGCACTGACTTTCTTGGGTTATCCTGGGTGGCTAACCCTCCGGGGTTAAAAATCCGAACGAAATCTTATCTTTTATCTTATCTTCTGTCATTGACTGAAGAATTTTCCATCTGTGACCCTTCAATGGGGGTCTTGATGAAAACAGCTGGAGCTGCCCTCCCCTTCCCTGGATAGAATCTAATTGTGGAAAATACTGTATATATTTTCCAGAAATACAGTAGTTACATGTAAATAGATGGCCATACTGTATTTAATAATATTTATGTCATAGAAAACGGAAAGCCTGCGTCTGCGCAGAAGGACAGTCGCCATTTTGGTTTGAATGAGCCAAGTAAACGTTAGTGTAATGGGAAGAATTTTTCGTGCTCTAGAGGTTAAAATTGGGCTGACACCTCTCAAATAGGAGGCGAAGTTGTTGGATGTGCAGTCCTGCATAACTTGAGATATCAGGCGACTGGACAAGACAGCTCCAGGAGCCTCAGATAAGTCTGTTATGTTATAACTCTGGCCAGTTATTTTCATGTATAGACAGTGAGGTTTTCTGAGTATGACACAACTTAATCTCCAGTCAAATTGGTGAGTGTTATGATTAAGATATATTCTCCTTCTGTTATATAAATGTGTGTATATACTATAATCCTTTTTAAATTTTAATATACAGTCCACAAATTTATATATTTACCAGCATTCCTGGTGATGTATATTTCATTTAATTAATAGGTCCAGAGCAACTTGTGGATATGACAGTGGTAGGTATCGAAGGGGGACATTTTTTGCGACCTAGGTGTCCCAAATTCCTACTTGTCTAACTGATAAATAATAATTATCTATGTTCATTTACTGTTATGTATATAATGATACATTCAGATAAATGCAATTTTCCACACTAATTACTTTCCATTCAGTTGTACAGTATATGATTCCCTGCGAGTTTAGTGCTTCTGCGCTAACCTGAGGTTATCTCTTCCAGCTGTATAAACAGACATATCTACTGTACATGTCTATGCATGCCCTGTACAGTTTTTAACACACCGGCCGTCTGCTGTCGAGGCAGGGCGACTCGAGAAAATGAAAAATGAAGTTTTTTTTTTCACATTTAATAATTTAAACAGGAGAAGGAGTACTAATCCCATGCTCCCGACATCTTGGTCGCCTCTTAAGACACACATGGCCTACGGAGGAAGGATTCTTCTCCAGTTTCCTATGTTGGTTCATATACCTTTGTTTAAAATGACATAATATATTTTAAAACAATGTATCAGTCAATTCCGTTTTTTTATTAAAGCATTGATTCTGATGGAGTTGAAATAAAAATTAATGTAATAATTTATTGGTCAGTGTATAACACATTTCTCGATCTTGCCACTTGCAAAGCCTCGTATGAATATTTAGTAAAAAGTGGGTACTTCAACAGTGGGCTGCTACGCTATTCTAAATAATGTTGCTTAGCTGTTTATCCTGTCATACTCCACATACCGGCCCTTCAAAGGAGAGTTGTGTTGATCCAAGGAATTGGAGCCATATTTCCGGTGCGTTGATCCTAGGAATTGGAGCTATCTCCCCCTTCTTTGGATCAAAAGTGCTAATCTATTACTCAGGCGCTCTATGAAATGGCGTACTGCCCACAAATATGTAGACATTTCACAAACTTGCATTGGTACGGAAAAAGAATCAAATGCAGTATAATGGCCATCTTTTATTGACGACATTTCGCCCACGCAGTAGCTTTAACAAGCCACAGACAAGGTTTCGCTCATTGTAGAGCCTTAAATGACTCCTATGGGTTTATCTTCCCCATGATTGTACTGGGCGTCGCTTCAACCCAACTCCTCTCTCTTGTGATTCCATATTTTCTCCCCTACTACTGATTAATTTCTCCCCTTCCTACTCTCCCCTTCTCTTTCGACTAGAGTTTCTTTCAAGTGCTTGTTATCTTGTACACGTTTTCGTTTTTTTTTTATTCCTTCCCTAGACCTTTGTGTATGTAAGTGCTGCCGTCCACACGATGGATGTTGCCTGCATAAAATACTAGGCACTTCAGTTGCAAAATAGAAATTCACGTATTTTTCTCTCTTTAATGTCTGATTTCCTTCTGGACTGGTTCTTTTCTGTTTAGTTTTTTCTTGTCTTATTTTGTATCCGTCCCTCTCTCCCTCCTTCATCTTCACACTTCCACCCCTTCCTGCCTTTGTCTTTTTCTTGTCCCTTCTCACTCCCTAACCTACTCTCTCTCTTGTGCCATCCCCATTTCTTCGTTTTTTTATGCCGTTCTCCTTCTCCCTTGCCTCCTTTCTTTCTTCCCTGCTTCTCTCTCTCTCTTGCTGTTCCACCCCCATT
Source organism: Cherax quadricarinatus (assembly GCF_038502225.1). Taxonomy (NCBI): domain Eukaryota; kingdom Metazoa; phylum Arthropoda; class Malacostraca; order Decapoda; family Parastacidae; genus Cherax; species Cherax quadricarinatus. The sequence continues at coordinate 1,879,640 of NC_091317.1, forward strand.
TCTTCGTTTGTTTGCCCCTCTCTCCCTTGCCTCTCCTCTCTCTCCATCCCTTCTCTTTCTCCCCTCCTTCGCCTCTCGTTTCCCCTCATGCTGCTGGCTTGTTTCCTGCCTGCTTGCCTGCTGAAGCCGCCAGCATCAAGTTTCATGACTCATTCCCCTGACAACACTGCACCTCCTAGCCTCCTCTACTCATGTATGACAGTGACACAAAACGCAGCCTGTGGTATTTTATTAAACATTATGTCCGCCAGGGATTTTTTCATTCATATAGAAACAAGTAAAACATGAGGTTATGTGGTGGCTGAGTGAGGTCTGTGGGGTGTCTGTTGTACGTTGCCCCTTTTTTTCTTATGAAATATGTAATTTTTTGCTATTAGTATCTGCAAATCTATTAGTACACATATTTCCTGTTAAAAAATTCAAGGAACTCAGACCAAAACGTCACACGAACTGATTATAGAAAACGGGAAACAACGAGCACAGTTTACTCTTGTAACTTCATGAAACTTGACACCAAGATGAGCTACAGGTATAAAACAATAGCGGAGGATAATTCTATACAATGATAGATATTATGCAAATATATAAAGCCAATGGGATTGAGGATGGACCACAAGGGTCGATTGATGGCTACAAGAGGCGGGGCACAGGTGATGAGGTTCGATCCTTGAACACAGAGCATACATACATAAGCTCAGTCCTCGCATACATGAGAATAGAGGAATACAACAGCAGGCAATTATCGTAAAAAAATTGGTTATAATCACAACCATAATTTTTAAAGGGGTGGAGGGGTAAGCCAGCGGAAGGCCTCGGTCAGATGACCAAAAGCTCTAGCTGCGGGCCATCGAATGACTAAGACCCGCGTCAGGAAACACTTGCCCTGTTTCCTGACGAACTTTACCTAACCTAACAGCAGGCAAAAATTGTCGTGTGTTTGTATGTCTTTATCAACTACAGTCTGTTTTTATTTCTATACCATCTGTTAAAATACTGGCCCATGTTAGGCAAGTGCTACCCACCAAACCACTCCCACTCATAGACCTGTCCAGGTTTAACGCTGTTTTGATTATAATGACAGATCTATCCAACTTATTTCTAAAGCCAAGTATCTTGGACTCGTGTGTCAGTAACGCTACCCAGTATCTTGTTCCACTCATTTACAACTTTACTGCCAAGCCAGTGCTTACCTATACCTTTTCTAAATCTAAAGAGATCCATTTCCAATACGTTGGTGTATGTGCTGGCTTGGTTAGATATATTCACTACTTTTATATACAGGATTCCTTTGAAAAATTTAGCAGATAATGATGGATGAGTGAATTTAATGTACATACATGTCGAGTAATAAAAATAGGAGAAAGCGAAATCAACCCATATGAAGATTATAGATTAACAAAATATGGAAAGTATCAGAAAGAAGTGTCATTGTTAACAAAAAAGTATTAACGCAAGAACATGTAAACGTGACTGTGAGAAGTTCATACACTACACTGACAAATCATAAAGTAGATTTTAAATATGTGGATGGAGAAATGATAAAAAAAAAATTATTAATTTAAAATTAGCATGTGCAGCTGCTGTGTGGTAGCCACACTTCAAAAAGAGCATATGGATATATTAGAAAATATACAGGGAAGAGGTACAAAATTGCTTCCAGAACTAAAAAAAAAGAGTTACAGTGGATAGCTGAAAACACTAACTAATGTTGCCCATGCTGGACGAAAAATGGAAAAGGGGACACCAGATATGGCTCGCCGGTCTTGTCCCGGCCCAGGTCTATTCCAGGTGGTGACCCGACCATAAAAGGCATAAAACAGTAGATAAAAACTTCTTCGTACATGCAGCAGGGACTACAAGATCCCACACTTGTAGACAAAAAAAAAATGAAGCCGAAGAGATACAAGAAAACTGCTATCCACAAACAGAAGTAGAACAGTGGAATATATTGGAAAGGAGGTAAGTGAAAGGTCGTAAGTGCTACAACCACTGGAAATTTTTAAAAATTAAATGATGAAAAAATTGCTGAAGACGGGACACCACAAGCACAGCTCTGCTGCTATAGTTACAAATAGTTAATTACACACATAGCCTCCACAAAAGCGTTATATTCAAACAGCTGTACTGAGGTAGCTGCTCCGTGGGTCGTTAGGATTTAAACAGCTTGGTGGGAGATGTGACTCATCTGGGAGAGTGAGAGTGGGTGGGAGGCGGGTGAGAGAGAGAGAGAGAGAGAGAGAGAGAGAGAGAGAGAGAGAGAGAGAGAGAGAGAGAGAGAGAGAGAGAGAGAGAGAGAGAGAGAGAGAGAGAGACAGACAGACAGACAGGGAGAGAGAGACAGATGGACAGAGACACAGAGAGAAAGACAGACAGACAGACAGAGAGAGAAGCGGGTATATGAGAAAGCAAGCAGCAGGGGAGTGGCAGAGTAAGCTGCAGGCTGCTCAGATGCGCATCACAACACACATGAATCTGAAGGATAAAAATAAGTGTAATTAGTGTCAGCCAGGATTTAATTTAAACGTAGAGTGGAGGTGGGGGTGTGATGAGGTGAAGGAGGGAAGTTGAATAAGACATATGCAGCAATTTGGTATCTTATTTTCGAAACGTTTCGTTTGCAGAGCAGTTTTTTTTTTAGTCGAATACACATGTAACTAAAATGCTGAAGACAGTTGAAGAATATATTAATGTGTTTAGTCCCTCAGCATTAACATAAGTGGAGAAGTAGTTTTAATGTGTTTAATAAGGAAACACTCAGGTAAACACTCTGCAACGTTGACCTTTGAAGAAGATGAACATTAAGATAAGACTATATAACTAATTACTTCTGTCGCTGCTGAAGGATTGAACAACGTTATATTTCCTTCAACTGTCTCCATGATATTAGTCACCTTTGTATTGTATTAAAACAACCCGCTTGCTGCACACACGAGTAACAGTTCGGAAATAAAGGTGACGAAGTGTGGCACATGTGTCTTATTTAATCTACTAGTCCGTATTATTGATATAATATTTATATAATAGTGAGAGAGAAGAAGAGGAAAGGGGGGTTGTGTGTACTTACCTATTTGTGGCTGCAGGGGTCGATTCACAGCTCCTGGCTCCGCTTCTTTGTTGGTGTGTGTGTGTGTGTGTGTGTGTGTGTGTGTGTGTGTGTGTGTGTGTGTGTGTGTGTGTGTGTGTGTGTGTGTGTGTGTGTGTGTGTGTGTGTGTGTGTACTTACCTATTTGTGGCTGCAGGGGTCGATTAATTGCTCCTGGCTCCACTTCTTCGTTAATCATTATTAGGTCCATTCTCCCTGCTCGAAGAGCGTTATCGGGTGTGTGTACTCACCTAATTGTGGTTGCAGGGGTCGAGACTCACCTCCTGGCTGTGTGTGTGTGTGTGTGTGTGTGTGTGTGATGAAGTTATAAAGAAGTAGGTTAAGATTAGGGAAGATGGTAGTAGGAACCACAGATGAGAATGACGCAGTACCTGGGGAAAATCGTGACTCAATACACCTGATTTTTGCTTCAGAGAATACAAGGATGTGGCTTATTAATATACCTTGCTATGCTAAGGTCACTATCACTGAGCATACGTAAAAAAAATCATTTTTTTAGTTAAAACATTATCTATATATATATAATAAAAATGTGCCTAAATTTTGTTGAGTTGCATAGGAATATAATCTACTAGTCCGTATTATTGATATAATATTTATATAATAGTGAGAGAGAAGAAGAGGAAAGGGGGGTTGTGTGTACTTACCTATTTGTGGCTGCAGGGGTCGATTCACAGCTCCTGGCTCCGCTTCTTTGTTGGTGTGTGTGTGTGTGTGTGTGTGTGTGTGTGTGTGTGTGTGTGTGTGTGTGTGTGTGTGTGTGTGTGTGTGTACTTACCTATTTGTGGCTGCAGGGGTCGATTAATTGCTCCTGGCTCCACTTCTTCGTTAATCATTATTAGGTCCATTCTCCCTGCTCGAAGAGCGTTATCGGGTGTGTGTACTCACCTAATTGTGGTTGCAGGGGTCGAGACTCACCTCCTGGCTGTGTGTGTGTGTGTGTGTGTGTGTGTGTGTGTGTGTGTGTGTGTGTGATGAAGTTATAAAGAAGTAGGTTAAGATTAGGGAAGATGGTAGTAGGAACCACAGATGAGAATGACGCAGTACCTGGGGAAAATCGTGACTCAATACACCTGATTTTTGCTTCAGAGAATACAAGGATGTGGCTTATTAATATACCTTGCTATGCTAAGGTCACTATCACTGAGCATACGTAAAAAAAAATCATTTTTTTAGTTAAAACATTATCTATATATATATATATATAATAAAAATGTGCCTAAATTTTGTTGAGTTGCATAGGAATAGAGTAGGCTTGCTTTAAATTAATAGTTGTTTAGGCTTTCCCATGATATATGCCAATTCCTATTTTACTTTATTGTACTGTATCTTTCTTGAACATTTAAAAGACTTGTGCTTTCAAATCCTAAGGAGATAATTTCCTCTCTATGGGAAAAATAAAATGTTTAGACGCCTGTCATGAAGGATGTAACTGTGGAAAGTGAGATTTCATCGCTATATGTACGTTAGCTGGTTGCAGCCAGACACGTACGCACTGGTACGGACACAGCCTTGCTTACCGCAACCAGTGTCACGTACGTAATAAAAACGGAAGGGAAAACTTGAGGAAGGTGGCATTATGTGGAGAGGAAATAACAACCAAGACGCCTATGTCAGAGAGCTTTATCCGGGAGAATAATGTGAAACTTCATTCTTAGAAGTCTGGAGAGAGAGAGAGAGAGAGAGAGAGAGAGAGAGAGGCAGAGAGAGAGAGAGAGTGAGAGAGAGAGAGAGAGAGAGAGAGAGAGAGAGAGAGAGAGAGAGAGAGAGAGAGAGAGAGAGAGGTAAAATACATGATTTACATCCATTGAAGTAGGACATATTTCAAATAATAAGAACATGAAAAAAAAGAGAAATACTATCTATACTGATATGGTAGAACGTGAGAAAATAGAGCATATCTCCAGGGTCGGATAGCCTACTGGTCGAGTGGTACATATATGGGTATTCGTGGGAGTGATGTGTAGTGTGGGGCCAGACAAGTGTACAGAATAATGCCCTGGTTGGGCACTTTCCCAAAACATTTCCTGCCTGCCTACCTTCCTTTCTGCTTGTAGCCCTGTTTCCATACCTACCTTTATTCTTGCGTGTCTGAATACCTGCGTGCGTGGTTGTCTACCTGCTCGCCTACTTATATGCTTATTCACCCATCTTCCTGCTTGTCTATCTGCTGTGAAGTCTATTTTTCTACTTAACTGCCCGTCCACTTCTTTGACTACCCACTTTCCTGCCTGATTGCTGGCCGGCCTCCTTGCCTAGCCACCTACTTGCCTACTTCCCTATCTGCCTGCGTACCTACCTACAAGCCTGCCTCTTTACCTACCAGGAATCTACATGCGTACATACCTACAAGCCTGTCTACTTACCTATCAGGAATCTACTTGCATAACTACCTACCAGTCTACCTACTTACCTATCAGGAGTCTACCTGTGTACCTACCTACAAGCCTGTTCCTTACCCATCAGGAGTCTACCCGCATACCTACCAGTCTGCCTACTTACCTATCAGGAGTCTACCTGTGTACCTACTTACCAGCCTGCCTACTTACCCACCAGGAGTCTACCCGCAGAGTGTTCTGATGAACAATGTCCTCGTGGTTCAAGGCCTACCTGGAGTGTGTTTCAGGGGTCAACTTCTCTGCGGCCCTGTCCATAACCAGGCCTCCGGGTGGATCAAGGCCTGATCAACCAGGCTGTACCTGTTAGATGCACGCAGTCCAACGTACAAACCACAGCCCGGCTGATCAGGAATTGACTTGAGGAACCTATTCAGTTCCCTCTTGAAGAGAGCAAAATGTTTATTTGTAATGCCCCTTACGTAAGGTGAGAGGCTGTTGAATAGCTCTGGGCCCCTTGCACTTATTGTGTTATCTCAGTGTATTCGTGGAACTCCTGCTTTCCATTAGGGGTTTTTGGCATCCTCTGCCGAGCTTACTTAATTTCTTTATTAAAAACCCCTAATTGTGAACTTACACATTGTTATTATTATTATTATTATTATTATTATTATTATTATTATTATTATTATTTAAAAACAAGCGCTAAACTAGCATGAGCTGGGCAGAGCTGCAAGAAGGACAAGTTTGAGAAATCACAGCCCAGACTTAAAATAAAGAGACGTGCGACTGAATTTAGAGACAAAAAAAAATAAATACGTAATACCTGATCCTTTTTATCTCCACCGGTTTTGTAACGTCTTTGGTTCCCTTATAGAGGACCTGTGGGCGGCCGCCTGTGTGTCATCACACGCACACACACACACACACACACACACACACACACACACACACACACACACACACACACACACACACACACACACACACACACACACACATCCATCAACATCCTAGGTCCCAGACTTTTCAACATCTTACCAGAAGATATCAGAAACACTGTTGGAGCAAGTGTTGAAGCCTTCAAGAGGAAACTAGATAAGTATCTTCACCAGGTGCCAGATCAACCAGGCTGTGATGGATATGTGGGGCAGCGGGCCTCCAGCAGCAAAAGCCTGGTTGACCAGGCGAGCACCAGACGAGCCTGGCCCATGGCCGGGCTCAGAGAGTAGATATACCCTCGAAATTCTTCAAAGGTCAAAGGTATACACACACACACACACACACACACACACACACACACACACACACACACACACACACACACACACATACCCACACACACACACACACACATACATACACCCACATACACGCACACACCCACACACACACGCACACACACCCACACACACACACACACACACACACACACCCACACACACACACACACACACACACACACACACACACACACACACACACACACACACACACACACACACACACACATACCATTTACGTCAGGCCCATACTGGAGTATGCAGCACCAGTTTGGAATCCACACCTGGAGTTTACCTGGTCAAACACGTCAAGAAATTAGAGAAAGTGCAAAGGTTTGCAACAAGACTAGTCCCAGAGCTACGGGGATTGTCCTACGAAGAAAGGTTGAGGGAAATCGGCCTGACGACACTGGAGGACAGGAGGGTCAGGGGAGACATGATAACGACATATAAAATACTGCGCGGAATAGACAAGGTGGACAAAGACGGGATGTTCCAGAGAAGGGACACAGACACACGAGGTCACAATTGGAAGTTGAAGACTCAGATGAATCAAAGGGATGTTAGGAAGTATTTCTTCAGTCATAGAGTAGTCAGGCCGTGGAATAGCCTAGAAAGTGACGTAGTGGAAGCGGGAACCATACATAGTTTTAAGGCGAGGTATGATAGAGCTCATGGGGCAGGGAGAGAGAGGACCTAGTAGCAGTCAGCGAAGAGGCGGGGCCAGGAGCTGTGACTCGACCCCTGCAACCACAAATAGGTGAGTACACACACACAGACACACACACACACACACACACACACACACACACATACATACATACATTTAAGCAAGAAGTCATTTAGGACACTATATACAGCATATGTCAGGGACATACTGAGGTATGCAGCATCAGTTATAGAACCCACACCTGATCAAGCAAATAAGAAAATGTAAAGGTTTGCAGCGAGATTAATCCCTGAGCTAAGGGGTACGTGTTATGAGGAGAGACTAAGGAACTTCAACCTGACAACATTAGAGGCAAATAGGACTAGGGGTGATAACGACGTACAAAATACTGAGAAAATAGAGTGAACAGGAATAGATTGTTCGAAAGACGTGAAACAGGAACACGAGGATACAAGTGGAAGTTGAAAACACAGGTGAGAAAGGGGTGTTAAGTAGTATTTCTTCAGCCTTAGTGCTGTAAGGCAGTGGAATGACTTGACAAGTGGGTGGTAAAGGCAGGATCCTCACATAGCTTTAAGATTAGGTACGATAGGACTTTCGAAAGCAAGAGTGAACCCAGCATCGGCCAGTGAAGAGGCGGGACCAGGAGCTGAGACTCGACCCTGCATCACATATATGCGAATACAGTTTTAAGAGCTGATAGGTTAGGGCCCGCGAGGCTAGGAGGTAGTGAAGGTGGCGAGCTACAAGATGAGAGGCGGGGGATAGGAGCTAAGACCCGGCTCCTGCAATCACATACAACTGAGTACATGAACATGCACATACATACGCGTACAGTATTCGTGATAAAAAAAAGCGTCTTTATTTTATATGTAAACGTAAAAAAATGAACTTGTTCTTGAATTTTTTCTGTTCGGCTGCTCTATCAGTAAGAATTTCCGTTCAAGCTTTTATGTAGCAGTGTAGCTGGTGTTTCATGGAGTCAGCAGCACCTAGTGAACTTACAGTCTACAGCCTCACAAGCTTCACTAAGCACTGCTACTTACCATATTCATGCAAAACAGTTTAAAACACTGACGGAGTATATACAACGCAGCTGGTACTCCGTACACGTAATGTACACAATTATTTTAATCAAGTATTCTTCCATGAATATTCTTTTATTTTCCCTGCCCAGTTTTGGTATTATTATTTTTTTAATAATAATAATAATATTTTTTATTTACTACAAGTACATGTACAAGATATACAGTCCTAGCTGACATCAATGACATACTACTATATAGAAAGCCGCTTGTTATGCAGAGCATTTCTGGCAAATTAGGTCAGTTTTGTCCCAGGATGCAACCCACACCGGTCGACTAACACCCAGGTACCCATTATTACTGATGGGCGAACATAAACAACCGGTGTAAGGAAACATGTACGATGTTTCCACCCCTTCGCCGGGAATCGAACCCGGAACTCACCGTGTGAAGAGAGAGCCTTTGCCACCAGACAAGGCCACGGTGGTTATAATTGTGAATAGCATTACTGTTTTGGTATAGAATCTTATTAGAAATGTTGTTCACACACCTTTACACTAATACTGTACTTATTAAATTCCATTACTCCTCAAAATATTAGGAAGGAAGGTATTCAGGTTTAACTCAGGCAACTGGATATTTATTACACAAAACATTAACGTGTCTTATTATTTAGCGTCACTAGGTTTTCAGAAGTTGTTGATTAAGGTTTTGTATGATCATTTTTTATGTTAATATTTTGACGTCTTAATGGGTCCATCTATCTCAGAATATATATATATATATATATATATATATATATATATATATATATATATATAATATATATATATATATATATATATATATATATATATATATATATATATATATATATATATATATATATATATATATGCATATATACCGAGAGATGTATATCTCTAGTGGTATATGCATCAAGATGTGTGTATCAGTGTAGATACACCTAGGTACGTGTTTCAGGGTACATAAAAGATAGGTGTGTATCTTTCAGGGTATATACACCAAGATGTATCTATCTCTCGGGGTGTATATACCGAAAGATGTTTATCCCTTGGTGTATATACACTCAGTTTACTTTATACCTATCTTAGAGATTAAGGTATTCTCAGTATCAGTGTAGAGGTGAAATGCAGCCTGCATGAGTCACATGCAGTAGATCAGCTTTAAACCTAACAAATCAACTAACCGTTGATTCCGGCCGAGGTAAGAACCTGACTCCCTGGGTGTGGAGGCGTGGGCGAGACCTGGGTAGTCAATACTCCCTGGATCCAGGGTGGAGTTAATAAGTGAGAGGAGGGAGGGAGAGAGGGAGAGAGGGAGAGAGAGAGAGAGAGAGAGAGAGAGAGAGAGAGAGAGAGAGAGAGAGAGAGAGAGAGAGAGAGAGAGAGAGAGAGAGAGAGAGAGAGAGAGAGAGAGAGAGAGAGAATGTCTTAATGCTGGTGAGGGGCTCTTGATCTGAGAAATAGGAAATACCCTCCCATTCCCAAGTGCTGTATGACCTTCATTGGTTTAGTGCTTCCCCGTAAATAAAACAATAAATAATGAATGAAGTCTCGCTACCGTCTCCATAATTTTCAGTCTCCTAAATGTGGGTTATTTGTGCAATTAATAATGTATGCCAAGGTGTTGCTCCACCTAGTGTGTGTCCTCCCACACTGTACAGTAATTATAACCAGCAAATACTTTTCTGAATTTGTCTCCTGTAACTGATATCGGGTTTTTCTCTCTGGCCTTAGACCTGGCCGCGGGGGCGGTGACCCCTGAAGACATAAAGTATGCACCTTAATATTTGACTAGTTGTCCAGAAAGGAATAAAACACCAGTCGTTCTCCCACATACCAGTCATTCCAACATTCATTTTCGCCTGTCACTCTAACACACCTGATAAAATGTTACGCATCCCTCACTCCCACCAAACATTCACCGTATATCATATTCTAGAGAGAGAGAGAGAGAGAGAGAGAGAGAGAGAGAGAGAGAGAGAGAGAGAGAGAGAGAGAGAGAGAGAGAGAGAGAGAGAACACGAAGAGTGTGTGAGAATAAGAGATCTGGGCTAAAGATAAGACGAGGTCATATCAGGTGAGGTGAAGGACAGAAAGGTGATCCTTTCCCTAGAAAGTCTGGCTGCCCTTCCCCCCACTTTCCCAGCCCATCCCCCCATACGACCATAGCCTCAGGTACGCCCTCCCAGCCCACACACACACGACCATAACAACCCCAAGGTTGCCCTTCTAGTCCCCCACCACACAACCAGAACAACTCCAGGGATGCCCTTCCAGTCCCTCACACACGACTAGAACAGTCCTCCCAGCCAACACACGACCATAACAATCCTAGAGACACCCTCCAACTTGACACACGGCCATGATAGCTTTCCCAGCCCCCACACAACAGCCTCAGGGACATCCTTCAGTTCCACATCAACCACAACAGCCACAGGGACTTAATTCCGACCCCACATCAACCTCCAGGTAACCTCCAGGTAACCACAACAGCTCCAGGGACGTCCTTCCAGCCCCACATCAACCACAACAGCCCCAGGGACGCCCCCTCGCATCCTCAACACCTGTGCCAGTCTTGACACCTGACCAGAAGTTATTCGCAAACGACCACAACAGTTCTCCCCGCGCTCAAGCACGATTACAACAATCCTCCCAACTTTCACATACAGCCTTCCCAGCCCCCACAAGCGACTTTATCTCTCCTAGTCTTCGCACACGACCACAATAACTTTTTCACTTTTCACAAACGACCACAACAGGCCTCCTAATCTCCAAACGCGACCACAACAGCCCTCCCAATTGTCACGGACGACCACAACAGCCCTCCCAATGGTCACGCACGACTACAGCAGCCCTCCCAGCCTCCACACGCGGCTACAACATTTCTCCCAGTCTTTACACACGACTACAGTAACCCTCCCAGCCCTCATACACGATCACAACAGCCACAGGGACGCCGTCATCAGTGGGATGAAACGGCAACACCAGCAGCAGCAGCAGCAGCAGCAGCAGCAGCAACAGCAGCAGCAGCAGCAGCAGCAGCAGCAGCAGCAGCAAACATGAAGGTGAGAGGATAACAATGCTCATGAGAAGGAGGAAGGAGGGAGTGAGGGTAACAGGAGTTACATGAAAAGGGTAGTAGGTAAAGGATGACGAGGGAGAGTGTTTGTGTACCTCTGGAGGTAGACGTACACACAATATATCATGTAAACACAGAGTAAAGAAATGGTTATAATAATAACCATGACTTTTTAAAAGGGTGGACCCGTATATTATCCCCATCTTATTCCTTATCCTCATATCAGACATAAACAGAGATATACACCACAGAACCGTATCATCCTTTGCGGATGATACTAGGATCTGCATGAGGCTGTCATCTGCTGAGGACGCGGTTAACATCCAAGAAGATATAAACAAAGTTTTCCAGTGGGCAACGGTAAACAATGTGATGTTCAATGAGGACAAATTCCAACTACTCCGTTATGGAAAACTGGAGGAGATAATAACTAGAACAGAGTATACTACTGACTCCGGCCATACAATAGAGCGGAAAAATAATGTAAGGGACCTGGGAGTAGTAATGTCTGAGGATCTCACTTTCAAGGATCACAACAGTGCCACGATCGCACGTGCAAAGAAAATGATAGGATGGATAATGAGAACTTTCAAAACGAGAGATGCCAAGCCCATGATGATCCTTTTCAAATCACTTGTTCTCTCTAGGCTGGAATACTGCTGTACATTAACATCTCCATTCAAAGCAGGTGAAATCGCAGATCTAGAGAGTGTACAGAGATCCTTTACTGCACGTATAAGTTCTGTCAAGCACCTTAACTACTGGGAACGCTTGGAAGCACTTGACTTGTACTCGTTGGAACGCAGGAGGGACAGATATATCATAATCTACACTTGGAAAATCTTGGAAGGAATGGTCCCAAATCTGCACACAGAAATCACTCCCTACGAAAGTAAAAGACTGGGCAGGCGATGCAAAATGCCCCCAATAAAAAGTAGGGGCGCCATTGGTACACTAAGAGAAAACACCATAAGTGTCCGGGGCCCAAAACTGTTTAACAGCCTCCCATCAAGCATTAGGGGAATTACCAATAAACCCCTGGCTGCCTTCAAGAGAGAGCTGGACAGATACCTAAAGTCGGTGCCGGATCAGCCGGGCTGTGGCTCGTACGTCGGACTGCGTGCGGCCAGCAGTAACAGCCTAGTTGATCAGGCCCTGATCCATCGGGAGGCCTGGTCATGGACCGGGCCGCGGGGGCGTTGATCCCCGGAATAACCTCCAGGTAACCTCCAGGTAAGCCAGCGGAAGGACTCGGCCAGATGACCATAAGCTCCAACAGCGGGTCATCATCTAAGACTCGCGTCAATAAACACATGACCTGTTTCCTGACAACCCTCACCTAACCTAGCCAATGTAAACACACACAAACCATGTACAAACACTTAATGTGTACATACACATGTACCCACACCATGTACACACACATACCATGTACAAACATATCATGTATACATAAACACCATATATAATGGCTTGACAATAGAGTTGTAGATGAGCGGAACAAACTCCCAGGTAGCTTAAATGAGGCAAGAACTCTAGGTAGCTTTCAATATAGGTTAGATGGGTATATGTGTGGGTATGAATTGGTCCTGCCTAGGCTGGACCAGTAGGCCTGCAAGGCAGGCCTAATGTCATACTGTAAAACTTTTAGACATTGAAATAAACTTTGCGCTTGTTTTTCATAATTCACTTGGCTCTTCGTGTAGGTCACAGCTAGCACAATAGATCACAGGTGACACTGTAGGTCACAGCTGACAATGTAGATCACAATTGACACTACAGAGCACAGCTGACACTAGGTCACAGCTGGTTGACTGCAAGTCACAGTTGTTTACTGCAGGTCAGTTCGCTATAGGTCACAAATTATTCACTGCAGGTCACAGAAAATTAGCTGCCGGTTAAAACTGGTTCAGTGCAGGTCACAACTCGTCTCCACTGCAGGTCACAACTGGTCCACTGTAGGTCACATAAGGTTCACTGCAGGTCACAACTTGTCCAATGTAGGTCACAACAGGTTCACTACAGGTCACAACTGGTCCACAGCAGGTCACAACTGGTCCACTGCAGGCCCCAATTAGTCCACTGCAGGTCACAAATGGTTTACTGTAGGTCCCAACAGGTTCACTGCAGGTCCCAACTGGTCCACTGCAGGTCACAACTGGTCTACTATAGGCCACAACAGGTTCACTGCAGGTCCCAACTGGTCCACTGCAGGTCACAACTGGTCTATTGTAGGTCACAACAGGTTCACTACAGGTCCCAACTGGTTCACTGCAGGTCCCATCTTTTCCACTGTAGGCCACAACAGGTTCACTGCAGGTCACAACTGGTCCACTGCAGGTCACAACTGGTTTACTGTTGGTCACAACAGGTTTACTGCAGGTCCCAAATGGTCCACTACAGGTCCCAACTGGTTTACTGCAGGTCCCAACTGGTTCACTGTAGGCCACAACAGGTTCACTGCAGGTCACAACTAATGTACACGCAAAACTTACATTATTAAGCACTAGAGCGGCGCCAGACGGTGTTGGTACTGGTGTAGGCATCGACCGAGAGAGAGAGAGAGAGAGAGAGAGAGAGAGAGAGAGAGAGAGAGAGAGAGAGAGAGAGAGAGAGAGAGAGAGAGAGAGAGAGAGAGAGAGAGATAGAGAGAGAACTACTACTAATACTACTATAATTACTACCACCACTACCAATAATAATAATAATAATAATAATAATAATAATAATAATAATAATAATAATAATAATAATAATAAAACTAGCTCATATATCTTAAAGTTAATTTGAGTCGATTAAGTTTTTCATTCAATGTTAAATAAAGTGGCACTCCAGTGTGTTAGATAAAGTGGCACTCCAGTGTGTTAGATAAAGTGGCACTCCAGTTTGTTAAATAAAGTGGCACTCCAGTGTGTTAGATAAAGTGGCACTCCAGTGTGTTAAATAAAGTGGCACTCCAGTGTGTTAGATAAAGTGGCACTCCAGTGTGTTAGATAAAGTGGCACTCGAGTGTGTTAGATAAAGTGGCACTCCAGTGTGTTAGATAAAGTGGCACTCGAGTGTGTTAGATAAAGTGGCACTCGAGTGTGTTAGATAAAGTGGCACTCGAGTGTGTTAGATAAAGTGGCACTCGAGTGTGTTAGATAAAGTGGCACTCGAGTGTGTTAGATAAAGTGGCACTCGAGTGTGTTAGATAAAGTGGCACTCGTGTGTTAGATAAAGTGGCACTCGAGTGTGTTAGATAAAGTGGCACTCCAGTGTGTTAGATAAAGTGGCATTTAAGTGTGTTAGATAAAGTGGCACTCGAGTGTGTTAGATAAAGTGGAACCCCAGTGTGTTAGATAAAATGGCACTCCAGTGTGTTAGATAAAGTGGCACTCAAGTGTGTTAGATAAAGTGGCACTCCAGTGTGTTAGATAAAGTGGCAACCCAGTGTGTTAGATAAAATGGCACTCCAGTGTGTTAGATAAAGTGGCACCCCAGTGTGTTAGATAAAGTGGCACTCCAGTGTGTTAGATAAAGTGGCACTCCAGTGTGTTAGATAAAGTGGCACTCCAGTGTGTTAGATAAAGTGGCACCCCAGTGTGTTAGATAAAGTGGCACTCCAATGTGTTAGATAAAGTGGCACTCCAGTGTGTTAGATAAAGTGGCACTCCAGTGTGTTAGATAAAGTGGCACTCCAGTGTGTTAGATAAAGTGGCACTCCAGTGTGTTAGATAAAGTGGCACTCCAGTATGTTGGATAAAGTGGCACTCCAGTGTGTTAGATAAAGTGGTACTCCAGTGTTAGATAAAGTGGCACTCTAGTGTGTTAGATAAAGTGGCACTCCAGTGTGTTAAAGTGGCACTCCAGTGTGTTAGATAAAGTGGCACTCCAGTGTGTTAGATAAAGTGGCACCCCAGTGTGTTAGATAAAGTGGCACTCCAGTGTGTTAGATAAAGTGGCACTCGAGTGTGTTAGATAAAGTGGCACTCCAGTGTGTTAGATAAAGTGGCACTCAAGTGTGTTAGATAAAGTGGCACTCCAGTGTGTTAGATAAAGTGGCACTCCAGTGTGTTAGATAAAGTGGCACTCCAGTGTGTTAGATAAAGTGGCACCCCAGTGTGTTATATAAAGTGGCACTCCAGTGTTAGATAAAGTGGCACTCTAATGTGTTAAAGTGTCACTCCAGTTTGTTAGATAAAGTGACACTCCAGTGTGTTAGATAAAGTGGCACTCCAGTGTGTTAGATAAAGTGGCACTCCAGTGTGTTAAATAAAGTGGCACTCCAGTCTGTTAAAGTGGCACTCCAGTGTTAAAGTGGCACTCCAGTGTGTTAAATAGAGTGGCACTCCAGTGTGTTAAAGTGGCACTCCAGTGTGTTAAAGTGGCACTCCAGTGTGTTAAAGTGGTACTTCAGTGTGTTAAAGTGGCACTCCAGTGTGTTAAAGTGGCACTCCAGTGTGTTAAAGTGGTACTCCAGTGTGTTAGATAAAGTGGCACTCCAGTGTGTTAAAGTGGCACTCCAGTGTGTTAAAGTGGCACTCCAGTGTGTTAAAGTGGCACTCCAGTGTGTTAGATAAAGTGGCACTCCTACGTTAGATAAAGTGGTACTCCAGTGTTTAATAAAATGGTATTCCAATGTGTGTTAAATTGTTACTACAGTGTCTTAGCTAAAGTGGTACTCCAGTGTTAAAGTGGCACTCCAGTGTGTTAAAGAGGTACTCCAGTGTTAGATAAAGTGCGTTAGATAAAGTGGCACCCCAGTGTGTTAGATAAAGTGGCACTCCAGTGTGTTAAAGAGGTACTCCAGTGTTAGATAAAGTGCGTTAGATAAAGTGGCACCCCAGTGTGTTAGATAAAGTGGCACTCCAGTGTGTTAGATAAAGTGGCACTCCAGTGTGTTAGATAAAGTGGCACTCCAGTGTGTTAGATAAAGTGACACTCCAGTGTGTTAGATAAAGTGGCACTCCAGTGTGTTAGATAAAGTGGCACTCGAGTGTGTTAGATAAAGTGGCACCCAAGTGTGTTAGATAAAGTGGCATTCCAGTGTGTTAGATAAAGTGGCAGTCCAGTGTGTTAGATAAAGTGGCACTCCAGTGTGTTGGATAAAGTGGCACTCCAGTGTGTTAGATAAAGTGGTACTCCAGTGTTAGATAAAGTGGCACTCTAGTGTGTTAGATAAAGTGGCACTCCAGTGTGTTAAAGTGGCACTCCAGTGTGTTAGATAAAGTGGCACTCCAGTGTGTTAGATAAAGTGGCACCCCAGTGTGTTAGATAAAGTGGCACTCCAGTGTGTTAAAGTGGCACTCGAGTGTCTTAGATAAAGTGGCACTCCAGTGTGTTAGATAAAGTGGCACTCGAGTGTGTTAGATAAAGTGGCACTCCAGTGTGTTAGATAAAGTGGCACTCCAGTGTGTTAGATAAAGTGGCACTCCAGTGTGTGTTATATAAAGTGGCACTCCAGTGTGTTATATAAAGTGGCACTCCAGTGTTAGATAAAGTGGCACTCTAGTGTGTTAAAGTGGCACTCCAGTGTGTTAAATAAAGTGGTACTCCAGTGTTAAATAAACTGGCACTCCAGTGTGTTAAATAAAGTGTTACTCCAGTTTGTTAAATAAAGTGGCACTCCAGTGTGTTAGATAAAGTGGCACTCCAGTGTGTTAGATAAAGTGGCACTCGAGTGTGTTAGATAAAGTGGCACTCGAGTGTGTTAGATAAAGTGGCACTCCAGTGTGTTAGATAAAGTGGCACTCGAGTGTGTTAGATAAAGTGGCACTCGAGTGTGTTAGATAAAGTGGCACTCGAGTGTGTTAGATAAAGTGGCACTCGTGTGTTAGATAAAGTGGCACTCGAGTGTGTTAGATAAAGTGGCACTCCAGTGTGTTAGATAAAGTGGCATTCAAGTGTGTTAGATAAAGTGGCACTCGAGTGTGTTAGATAAAGTGGCACCCCAGTGTGTTAGATAAAATGGCACTCCAGTGTGTTAGATAAAGTGGCACTCAAGTGTGTTAGATAAAGTGGCACTCCAGTGTGTTAGATAAAGTGGCACCCCAGTGTGTTAGATAAAATGGCACTCCAGTGTGTTAGATAAAGTGGCACCCCAGTGTGTTAGATAAAGTGGCACTCCAGTGTGTTAGATAAAGTGGCACTCCAGTGTGTTAGATAAAGTGGCACTCCAGTGTGTTAGATAAAGTGGCACCCCAGTGTGTTAGATAAAGTGGCACTCCAATGTGTTAGATAAAGTGGCACTCCAGTGTGTTAGATAAAGTGGCACTCCAGTGTGAGATAAAGTGGCACTCCAGTGTGTTAGATAAAGTGGCACTCCAGTGTGTTAGATAAAGTGGCACTCCAGTATGTTGGATAAAGTGGCACTCCAGTGTGTTAGATAAAGTGGTACTCCAGTGTTAGATAAAGTGGCACTCTAGTGTGTTAGATAAAGTGGCACTCCAGTGTGTTAAAGTGGCACTCCAGTGTGTTAGATAAAGTGGCACTCCAGTGTGTTAGATAAAGTGGCACCCCAGTGTGTTAGATAAAGTGGCACTCCAGTGTGTTAGATAAAGTGGCACTCGAGTGTGTTAGATAAAGTGGCACTCCAGTGTGTTAGATAAAGTGGCACTCAAGTGTGTTAGATAAAGTGGCACTCCAGTGTGTTAGATAAAGTGGCACTCCAGTGTGTTAGATAAAGTGGCACTCCAGTGTGTTAGATAAAGTGGCACCCCAGTGTGTTATATAAAGTGGCACTCCAGTGTTAGATAAAGTGGCACTCTAATGTGTTAAAGTGTCACTCCAGTTTGTTAGATAAAGTGACACTCCAGTGTGTTAGATAAAGTGGCACTCCAGTGTGTTAGATAAAGTGGCACTCCAGTGTGTTAAATAAAGTGGCACTCCAGTCTGTTAAAGTGGCACTCCAGTGTTAAAGTGGCACTCCAGTGTGTTAAATAGAGTGGCACTCCAGTGTGTTAAAGTGGCACTCCAGTGTGTTAAAGTGGCACTCCAGTGTGTTAAAGTGGCACTCCAGTGTGTTAAAGTGGCACTCCAGTGTGTTAAAGTGGTACTTCAGTGTGTTAAAGTGGCACTCCAGTGTGTTAAAGTGGCACTCCAGTGTGTTAAAGTGGTACTCCAGTGTGTTAGATAAAGTGGCACTCCAGTGTGTTAAAGTGGCACTCCAGTGTGTTAAAGTGGCACTCCAGTGTGTTAAAGTGGCACTCCAGTGTGTTAGATAAAGTGGCACTCCAACGTTAGATAAAGTGGTACTCCAGTGTTTAATAAAATGGTATTCCAATGTGTGTTAAATTGTTACTACAGTGTCTTAGCTAAAGTGGTACTCCAGTGTTAAAGTGGCACTCCAGTGTGTTAAAGAGGTACTCCAGTGTTAGATAAAGTGCGTTAGATAAAGTGGCACCCCAGTGTGTTAGATAAAGTGGCACTCCAGTGTGTTAAAGAGGTACTCCAGTGTTAGATAAAGTGCGTTAGATAAAGTGGCACCCCAGTGTGTTAGATAAAGTGGCACTCCAGTGTGTTAGATAAAGTGGCACTCCAGTGTGTTAGATAAAGTGGCACTCCAGTGTGTTAGATAAAGTGACACTCCAGTGTGTTAGATAAAGTGGCACTCCAGTGTGTTAGATAAAGTGGCACTCGAGTGTGTTAGATAAAGTGGCACCCCAGTGTGTTAGATAAAGTGGCATTCCAGTGTGTTAGATAAAGTGGCAGTCCAGTGTGTTAGATAAAGTGGCACTCCAGTGTGTTGGATAAAGTGGCACTCCAGTGTGTTAGATAAAGTGGTACTCCAGTGTTAAAGTGGCACTCTAGTGTGTTAGATAAAGTGGCACTCCAGTGTGTTAAAGTGGCACTCCAGTGTGTTAGATAAAGTGGCACTCCAGTGTGTTAGATAAAGTGGCACCCCAGTGTGTTAGATAAAGTGGCACTCCAGTGTGTTAGATAAAGTGGCACTCGAGTGTGTTAGATAAAGTGGCACTCCAGTGTTAGATAAAGTGGCACTCGAGTGTGTTAGATAAAGTGGCACTCCAGTGTGTTAGATAAAGTGGCACTCCAGTGTGTTAGATAAAGTGGCACTCCAGTGTGTGTTATGTTATATAAAGTGGCACTCCAGTGTGTTATATAAAGTGGCACTCCAGTGTTAGATAAAGTGGCACTCTAGTGTGTTAAAGTGGCACTCCAGTGTGTTAAATAAAGTGGTACTCCAGTGTTAAATAAACTGGCACTCCAGTGTGTTAAATAAAGTGTCACTCCAGTTTGTTAAATAAAGTGGCACTCCAGTGTGTTAGATAAAGTGGCACTCCAGTGTGTTAGATAAAGTGGCACTCCAGTGTGTTAAATAAAGTGGCACTCCAGTCTGTTAAAGTGGCACTCCAGTGTTAAAGTGGCACTCCAGTGTGTTAAATAGAGTGGCACTCCAGTGTGTTAAAGTGGCACTCCAGTGTGTTAAAGTGGCACTCCAGTGTGTTAAAGTGGCACTCCAGTGTGTTAAAGTGGTACTTCAATGTGTTAAAGTGGCACTCCAGTGTGTTAAAGTGGCACTCCAGTGTGTTAAAGTGGTACTCCAGTGTGTTAGATAAAGTGGCACTCCAGTGTGTTAAAGTGGCACTCCAGTGTGTTAAAGTGGCACTCCAGTGTGTTAAAGTGGCACTCCAGTGTGTTAGATAAAGTGGCACTCCAACGTTAGATAAAGTGGTATTCCAGTGTTTGATAAAATGGTATTCCAATGTGTGTTAAATTGTTACTACAGCGTCTTAGCTAAAGTGGTACTCCAGTGTTAAAGTGGCACTCCAGTGTGTTAAAGAGGTACTCCAGTGTTAGATAAAGTAGTACTCTATTGTTAAAGTGGTACTCAGTGTTAAAGTGGTATTTCGATGTGTTGAAGTGGTACTTCAGTGTGTTAAAGTGGTACTCCAATGTTAAAGTGGCACTCCAGTGTGTTAAGGTGGTACTCCAGTGTTAAAGTGGTACTCCAATGTTAAAGTGGTACTCCAGTGTTAAAGTGGTACTCCAATGTTAAAGTGGTACTCGTGTTAAAGTGGTATTCCAGTGTGTTAAAGTGGTACTCCAGTGTCAAAGTGGTACTTCAGTGTTAAAGTGGTACTACTGTGTTAAAGTGGTACTTCAATGTTAAAGTGGTACTTCAGTGTTAAACTGGTACTTCAGTGTTAAAGTGGTACTTAAGTGTTAAAGTGGTACTACTGTGTTAAAGTGGTACTCCAGTGTGTTAGATAAAGTGGTACTGGAGTGTCAGTTTAGACAAAGTGGCGTTTATTTGTTGACACATCTAGGAGAACCATCACTGACTTTGACGAGGATATAGAAACAGTGATGTCGCTATGAATTCCTCAATACAAAAAACTTGAACCTGTGAGGACACTGCCACTCCATCTATGGTGTATATTGTAATTTCATTCTGTATTTTTCTTTGTAACAATTCACGTAAATCAACGTGATACCATTGGGCTTCAGTAAACAACATTTTTAACCTATAATATCACAATTATTTAACCTCATTTTATTAACGTAATATAAATAAATAATTTAAATTCTTATAACAGTGTTTCACGTACATCCATAGATAATAAAAAGCTTGACCAAGCAAGTCAGGTCTCCCACACACTCGCCGTCACACTAGTAATGGCGACACCACCAACGTTCAATATATGTGATTTTAGTTACCTAGGTTGAACCGACTGTCCAATTATTATTATACTATGTAGTATGTATCATTACCTGGAGTTTACCTGGAGAGAGTTCCGGGGGTCAACGCCCCCGCGGCCTGGTCTGTGACCAGGCCTCATGGTGGATCAGGGCCTGATCAACCAGGTTGTTACTGCTGGCTGCACGCAATCCAATGTACGAGCCACAGCCCAGCTGGCCAGGTACCGACTTTAGGTGCTTGTCCAGTGCCTGCTTGAGGACAGCCAGGGGTTTATTGGTAATCCCCCTTATGTATGCTGGGAGGCAGTTGAACAGTCTTGGGCCCCTGACTCTTATTGTGTTGTCTCTTAACGTGCTAGTGACACCCCTGCTTTTCATTGAGGGGATGTTGCATCGTCTGCCGAGTCTTTTGCTTTCGTAGTGAGTGATTTTCGTGTGCAAATTTGGTACTAGTCCCTCTAGGATTTTCCAGGTGTATATAATCATGTATCTCTCCCGCCTGCGTTCCAGCCAGTACAGGTTCAGGAACTTCAAGCGCTCCCAGTAATTGAGGTGTTTTATCTCCGTTATGCGTGCCGTGAAGGTTCTCTGTACATTTTCTAAGTCAGCAATTTCACCTGCCTTGAAAGGTGCTGTTAGTGTGCAGCAATATTCCAGTCTTGATAGAACAAGCGACCTGAAGAGTGTCATCATGGGCTTGGCATCCCTAGTTTTGAAGGTTCTCATTATCTATCCTGTCATTTTTCTAGCAGATGCGATTGATACAATGTTATGGTCCTTGAAGGTGAGATCCTCCGACATGATCACTCCCAGGACTGACGTTAGTTTTTTGCTCTATTTTGTGGCTGGAATTTGTTGTATACTCTGATGAAGTTTTAGTTTCCTCATGTTTACCATATCGGAGTAATCGAAATTTCTCATGGTTGAACTTCATATTGTTTTCTGCAGCCCATTGAAAGATTTGGTTGATGTCCGCCTGGAGCCTTGCAGTGTCTGCAATGGAAGACGCTGTCATGCAGATTCGGGTGTCATCTGCAAAGGAAGACACGGTGGTGTGGCTGACATCCTTATCTATGCCAGATATGAGGATAAGAAACAAGATGAAAGCGAGTACTGTGCCTTGCGGAACAGCTTTTCACCGTAGCCGCCTCAGACTTTACTCTGTTGACTACTACTCTTTGTGTTCTGTTTGTGAGGAAATTCTAGATCCATCTACCAACTTTTCCTGTTATTCCTTTAGCACGCATTTTGTGCGCTATTACGCCATGGTCACACTTGTCGAAGGCTTTTGCAAAGTCTGTGTATATTACATCTGCATTCTTTTTGTCTTCTAGTGCATCTAGGACCTTGTCGTAGTGATCCAGTAGTTAGGGCAGACAGGAGCGACCTGCTCTAAACCCATGTTGCCCTGGGTTGTGTAACTGATGGGTATCTAGATGGGTGGCGGTCTTGCTTCTTAGGACCCTTTCAAAGAGTTTTATGATATGGGATGTTAGTGTTATCGGTCTGTAGTTCTTTGCTGTTGCTTTACTGCCCCCTTTGTGGACTGGGGCTATGTCTATTGTTTTTAGTAACTGGGACGACCCCTGTGTCCATGCTCCCTCTCCATAGGATGTTAAAAGCACGTGACAGGGGCTTGCAGTTCTTGATGAACACGGAGTTCCATGAATCTAGCCCTGGGGCAGAGTGCATGGACATGTCATTTATCGCCTGTTCGAAGTCATTTGGCGTCAGGATAACATCAGATAGGCTTGTGTTTACCAAATTCTGTGGCTCTCTCATAAAAAAATCATTTAAATCTTCGACTCTCAGTCCGGTTAGTGGCTTGCTAAAAACTGAGTCATATTGGAACTTGAGTAGCTCACTCATTTCCTTGCTGTCATTTGTGTAGGACCCATCTTGTTTAAGTAGGGGCCCAATACTGGATATTGTTCTCGACTCTGATTTGGCATAAGAAAATAAATACTTTGGGTTTCTTTCGATTTCATTTATGGCTTTTAGTTTTTCCCGCGATTCCTGACTCCTATAAGATTCGTTATAGTCTTACATTATTATATAAAAAAAATATTAAACCTTCCGCTGGAATAACTCATGGATAGTGTGTATACACTGAGAGATGTGACTCAGATATGCACTTAGTTTAATTCCAGTTACAAGGAATAAAATGTTTTCTTGCTAGTTACGTACAGGTGAAATGCAACCTTCATGTAGCGTTTCATGATCCTCGTGCAACTGATAGATTTTCAACCCAGCACACCAACCAACACCTAAAAGAAAGCTGTCAGTCAAGCCCTGAACATAGGAAAAGCTAAAAAAAAAAATAATGGTTTCTCGTGGTTTTACGGATAATTTAGTTGTTTTATTACTCAGCGAAGTGTTTTCTTTCTAGAGGAAATGATGGGCTGCCTGACTTTCACTGTTGCGGGACACACCCAAACGCACCTTCAATATATCTACCTGTTCATGGTTCCTGGGATCATTTTCCCCGCTGCCCGGTCTCACACCAAGCCTTTACAAAAAAATATTACAGGATTAGTAACGATTAAGAAAAACTGAAACGTAAAGGCAAGTGTATACTGAATGTACGTTAAGTAGAAAATGGTAAAATACAATATACGGACTTAGTTCTATAGCAACATGTAAAACCAATTTTCCCGTCACCATTATGCACCGGCATCTAAAGTCATTACCTGATGAGCCGGGCTGTAGTTCTTACGTCGGTTTACGTGCAGCCAGCAGTAATAATCTGGTTGATCAGACCCTGATCCACCACGAGGCCTGGTCTCAGATCGGCCCGTGGGGGCGTTGACCCCCGAAACCCTCTCCAGGTATATTCCAGGAGTGGTGTATGTCTCTCAGTGTAGATGCATGGAGAGGTTAATCACTATTCTAGAGATGAAAGTATTCTTCACTGGTGATGAGCAGGTTACAAGCAGCATTAATAACCCTCGTGTAGTCGACAGGCTCTAAACTCCAATAGCCGTCTCCTGTCACCATATATTATGCCCATATATATATATATATATATATATATATATATATATATATATATATATATATATATATATATATATATATATATATATATATATATATATATATATATATATATATATATATATTGAGAAAATAGCACATGTAAGTTTCATTGGAGCGAAACTGAATCGATCAAAAAAAATATGTGGCTCTTAGCTCAGTGACAACGTTAGTTGACTGTTGTGGCTCCCATGCTAAACAGTGGTTAACAAACATAACGACTAAGCACTACTGATGTGTCTGGTGTATGCGGAACCAATTATATGAAAGATAAACACGGAGAAATTTAATCACTGGAGCAACAGAACATAACAAATATGGCACATAGGCACAAGGCAACTCAGCAGTTCTCCAGCATGTCAGGCAAGCACACAGGCAGCTAGACAAGCAGGTAGGCTAGACATTCAGACAAACAAAAAGGGAGGTATTCAGGAATTCAGGTAAGCATAAACAACATTCCGGCAGGCAAGCAGGCAGCCAGGTAGACAAACGAGCAGGCAGATAAGCAAGGAGGTATGCATGTACTCAGGTAAGCAGATAGGTAGACAGTTTAGGCCGGCAAACAGGTAGGTAAGCAGGCAGGTAGTCAGACAATCAAGGAAGCCAGCAGTTAAGCAGGTAAGCAGTCGAACAAGGAAGCAAAACCGAGAGGTAGGGAAAACAGTCTGGCGAGGAAACGATCAAGCTCCCAGGAAAGTAAGCAAGCAAGGAAGCAAGAAGGCACTCAGGAAAGCAGGCAGTCAAGAATGCAAGCAGGAAGGAAGGCAAACACGCAAGCAAGCAAATAAGTAGACAGGAAAGCAGACAGGCAAGCAGGAAACACTGGCATCTCTTACCCAGAGGCTGTGTGGTGGCAGGTCGCGGCTCCAGAAATCGATTGTGTGCTCCTTTACGCCCCAGGCCGACCATCCCTCCTCCTCCCACCTTCCATCGTGGGCAAGCACACTTCTTCCTTTTCCCTCCAGGTCCCCCTTATTGCAACTTGTGTATTACTTTCCGTAGTTTATATTTCATACTTCCATGTTACTGCTGTTACTTGGTGAGTATTTTTTAAGAATTTTATAAATTATTGTGGTATCTGGGGCATAATTTGAAATCGCAGGTGCATAATTTACATTATTACAGTTGATTCTTTTTTAATTTCTTCCCAACTGCCATCCTGGGCCTTGTCCCACAAATCCATGAATATTATAATCAAGTGAAATTAAACGTCTGGTATATTTTACACAATTCATGTCACACTTTAACCTCGCCAAAATACTACGAGACACATGTTCAATGAAACTTTTATTAGCTAACGTTTCATTCACCAGGAACTTGATCAGTCAAATGGAGCTTTATCAACTCATATCACTGACAAAGTTCCTGGTAAGGGTAACATCTAGTAATTTTTTTGTATATACATATGTCGATATAGGTTGGTTGGTGAGCCAGGTTTAAAGCCTATTGCCCACACACGGCTCATTAATGGCTATATATCACCTGCCCACCACCGGTCAAGAATATTCCAGCACCTAATGTAGGTATTAAATAAAATTCTGTCTCTCTATACTAATAGATATACGCCTTTCGGTGTATATGTGAATTTCTTTTCTTCCTACAGAGTATTTATAACATTTTTCAAGAACCTCGAAATATGTTCGGAGAAACTAATGTATTTTTTTTATTTAATTTGGCTTCATAACCTCACTACAGTTGACCATTATTATATTGTTATTATTGTTATTATATTCGCAAAAAACTTTGCTACACTTGTACATGTACTATATTAAATTTAAATTACGAAACCTTTGAGCATTTACTGTTGTATTTTTTAATGCAGTTTTGTCCACATGCAATTACAGTAGAGATAGAAATATACACAGTAAATTTTGCAACGAAATTGCTTGATTATTTATGTGATGGTGTTGAATGTATTTAAGAAAGTTATGTTTTGACACAAAATTTGTCTGTTGAGAGTTAAGACAGTTTGAACTTTGGAACATTTACCACTGACTTAACTTGTTAAGGGCTGCCTTGATGCTAGTGAAAAGTTCTTGATCCGTGAAATTGGAGCTATTCTGCCCTTCCTCGGATAAAACCTGATTACTTCCCCATTCCCAACCGCTGTCTGACCCCTATGGGTTTAGCGGTTTCCCATGAATATAATTATAATGAATCCTGATAGAATGACGATGACAGTCTCATTATCATATTACATTCATAAAGAGGCTAAAGATGATAGCTTGAGACCCACTTAATGTGCCGTCTTGTATTCAATGGCAACGTTAGCTTCTACGAGGATCAATATCATATTAAGATAATGGAGCAAGGTACAGTCTATTAGAAATTACCTCCCTGAGTCAGGTTAGATATTAAGGCTTAAGGCCTATTGACTATTAGGCTCAATACGTCGTTGTGTACCTTATTTAGGTAAGTCATACTATGAACAGAGGTACTTGTACATTGGTAATTGTCGTATCACCCTTAAATATTTACAGTACATATATGATTATTATGTACAAAAATCACATTTTATGACTTTATTCCAACTTTCAAGTATACTTTAATACAGCAAACTGTGTATGTGCTCTGAGTAGTATGCTTCTTCATACATGTACTTAATATCCTCCTGAGTTAGGTGATTTTTTTTACAAGCCAAGAGCTGTTATTTTAGCACTATCTAGAGGCTAGGATAACATCCAGGTATCTATTTACTTTTAGGCAGACCGTGCAAAATATACCCAATGAAAAATAGGGGTGTATACTAAGAGATAACTGGATACATATAAAGGAACCAAGAGTTTCCAACATCCTCCCTTCATACATGAGGGAAATTGCCAAGAGTCCCTTAGCTGTCTTTAAGGGGAACCTTGATAAGGGTCTCAAATCAAGTCCTGATTCGCCGGGCTGTGGTATGTTGGATTGCATACCTGGAGGGTGTTTTGGGGGTCAACGCCCCTGCAGCCCAGTCTATGATCAGGCCTCGCGGTGGATCAAGGCCTGAAGAACCAGGTGTTATCGCTGGCCTCACGCAGACCGACGTACCAACTACAGCCCGACTGGACAGATACTGACTTTAGGTTCCTGTCCAGCTCTCTCTTGAAGACAGCCAGGGGTCTATTGGTAATCCCCCTTATGTATGCTGGGAAGCAGTGCTAATAGCTTGATTGACAAGGTCGTCAATCAGGCTGTTGGTCTATAAGTAAACTACAAGTACAGGTAAGTAAACAGGGGCAGCAGGTATACATAGACTTGTCCATAATCTCGACCCCTACCGAAATTATCCCTGAGTCCTTTGGTTGTAAGCCAGAGGCTCTACCACTGAGCTACGATATGAAGGTAGGCCTATTTATTCAGATGGTTAGCCAGTGTATACCGGTAGGAAAATTTAAAAAAAATGCAGTGACGAAGGTAAAAGGACCGAAACGTTTCCAGTAAATGTCCTAGTGCTTTCATTTTGTACTTTACTCACATTTCGCATCTTTTTTCCCAGTGCCTGTCGGTATGACATCATTTTTACCTACTTGACAGTGAGAGCTATCGTATTTCAAGGATATAAGGAAGGGGAGAGGTTAGTTTTGTTTAGGTTTAATAATTTAGTTCTATGCAACAGCTGCTAACACATCCTTGTATGAAACATCAGTATCACATTCCGCTGTAACTTTTAAGTCCATATTTTTTTTCATTTTTATTACTTTTCTCCACACGAAAGAAAGCATTCACCTGAGTTATTAGATTAACGCTGGTGTTGTAAAAAATAGGTGGGTCATAAAGGTTGCATTTCATCTGTACATTAACGTCAAAAATACTTTAATTCCTAATGTAGAGATTAAAAATCTCTCGGTGTATATACAGTGAGAAATATACTCCTTTGTATGTGGGTGGTTAATTAATGGCGTTTAAAGCCTATAGACTACACCAGGGTCAGCGAGGCTGCATATTACCTTCTCCACCAGACAGGAGTACTTTAATCTCTAAAAAAGTACACCCTCTGGATATATGTGCTGAAATACTCCTTTCGGTGTATATATCCTGTCTATACCCTGAGTAGTCTCATTCCTTGCACAGTTGATCATCTGATCTATTTGTTACATGTAGAAGTTCAGAGATGAACTTAACAATAAAGATAAAGTGTTTAATATTTATGCAATATACTACATAAACTATACTTTTAGTCCATTTTTAAGATAGTTCTTCATTGAAAACCCATTTTTAATTTAAAAGTTGCAATTGTAGCTCCTGAGACCCTGTCAATATAAATCTATGTGGTGTGCTTTAAAGCGCAGCCTTGAGAGAACGAGGCTAAAAATCGATGTCTGCGGAGCAGCCGGCTGCACCAGTGTCTAGCTAGGCGGGGCGGGGACCTGTACTGGTGCCAAGCTGGCCCTCTTACTCCCACACCCCACCTCACTTCATCCAGGAGAGGTGAAGGTGTTGTCACTCAGATATAAGAATATGAGAGAAAAAAAGTGCAATGAAACCACCCTCTTGGTTCATAATATGATGGCAGGTCCCCACTCACCCATTCCCACTCATGTATCTGTCTGACCCACCCTTAAAGCCACCAGACTTGGTTACCAAGCGCTTCTGTCTCGTGATAAATACCCGTAAATATATCCACTTAAACATTGAGGATTATCACTTTTTTTTCCTTAAGAATATGACCTTAAAATATCGAAGGCAAATAACTTTTACCTCTCAAAGGGACGTTACCAAGGGAACAGATTTTAGCATATACTTTCTAATTCCGACAATCTATATCTAATCGACACTTAAAATAATGTTACAATTTATCCTGATATCGGTAATGATAAACTCAAGATCCTGCTACATTTTTTTTTGACAGGATCTAACTCCATGCCTGTTACAAACACTTACAGAAAAGTAAGAGTTCATAGCGAACTAACTCAGTAGATAGCAAAAGATTATCTTCTCGGAAAACATAATTTTAATACTTCTGCTGCATCAAATTTTGGGTTCATACCTAATTAAATTTAATAAGTCAGGTTTCTGCTCCAAAGGATAACTTAAATTGATTTAAAAATGCCTGATGTGGATTCCCTGGCCAATATTAGTTGGCTTCCATAGGGTATTCCTAGGATAATAACCTTACCAATGTCTTCTCCAGCAGTCGAGTCTGGCTAGAGCTGACAACGAAGGGTGCAGTCAGCTGTTGTCTGGCTGGTCTGGGGCCGGGGGGCAGGGATTTCCTGCGGCTGGGAGACAGGGATGACCTGGGGCTAGGGGCTGGGCTGGTCCTGGCCGGGGGCAGGGCTGGTGCTGTCTGCTCCAGCCAGTCAACTCTCCGGGAACTTGAAGAAAGGAATAGGAGTAACACTATCCTTGAACCAGCCCTCATTCTCATATGAAATGTTGATATTTAACATTTAAAGAGTTAAAATCGTAGCTATATTGCTATATTAACAAAACAGAGCTTAACTCTTATGGGCCATTTTACTTGTAGTATTTTGGGTAGGTTAGTCAGTATGGCCCCTTCATGAAGGTGCCTTGATGATGAAAGAGGGCTCTTGATACAAAGAATTTTGGTTATCCACCCGCTTCTCGGATCAAATTCCCAGTGGCTGTATGACCCATTACCTACGTACCTGGAGTCTACCTGAAGGGCATTTCGGGGATCAACGCCCCCGCGGCCCGGTCCACGACCAGGCCTCCCGGTGGATCAGGGCCTGATCAACGAGGCTGTTACTGCTGGTCGCACGCAATCCAACGTACGAACCACAGCCCGGCTGATCCGGCACCGTCTTTAGGTATCTGTCCATCTCCCTCTTGAAGACAACCAGGGGTCTACCGGTAATGCCCCTTATTGATGGTGCGAGGCTGTTGAACAGGTGTAGATTATGATATATCTCTCTCGCCTGCGCTCCAGTGAGTACAAGTCAAGTGCTTCCAGGCTCTCCCAGTAGTTAAGGGTTTTGATGGAACTTATACGTACAGTAAAGGTTCTCTGTACATTCTCTAATTCTGCAATTTCACCTGCCTTGAATGGGGATGTTAATGTACAGCAGTATTCCAGCCTGGAGAGAATAAGTGATTTAAAAAGGATTATCATTGGCTTAGCATCTCTTGTCTTGAATGTTCTCATTATCCATCCTATCAGTTTCCTCACAGATGCGATAGTGGCATTGTTGTGGTCCTTGAAGGTTACAAGTTTAGCGCTTACCCATTCTAATAATAACTGCTGCGTGGTCCGAATAGTGCAGAAAGGAGACTCAGTTTCTAATGCTGTTGAAAATGTTAAGCGTAACAGAGGAGGTATTCACAAGTTATCAGCTGAAAACTAATCTTCCAATCTCTTCAATAGCAATAGCAAATTAGAACATACACAGCCCAAAACTATTTAAAATCATCCACTAAAACACCAGTTTTGAAAGTTTAAAGCCATAATTTAGAGACATTTTCTTATGGCTTATCTTAGTTAATTACCATTATTATTATTATTATTATTATTATTATTATTATTATTATTATTATTATTATTATTATTATTATTATTATCATCATCAAAAAGAAGCGCTAAACCACAAGGGCTATACAGCAGGCTTATCTTAGAGTATTTTCTATACACAATATTCTTCCACATTAGTTCTGGACCTCCCGTCAGAGACCAATATCCTAAAATACACAAGCACAAACTTTGAAGCTGTCCAGAAGTTGTATTATCAAGTCACCAGCTGTGAAGGGTTGACGCCAAACCTATGTGGCATACAAAAAAATTTAATTTTTCACATTTCTTCCATAAATAGGTAAATTGAGACTTACACGAGCCAAAATAAATCCCAGCTTTCCTCTAAAATTTAGCAGCATTTAATTTATATTTAGGTCTTGGTTACAGTGCATAATTTTTTTAAAGTGGTCTTGAGGGCGCACATCTTCATAAATACAACACTAAATCGGAAGATCGGATTTAGATCGGATGAGACATTCTCCATAATAAAGTTGGCTGATTAAAATCAAGGGGAAGCTTCCTTTGAGAAAAACACATCAGCACTAAAAGATTGAAGCCGATCTGAAGATGCATTATTGGACCCCTCAAGGGAGGTTCCTTGATGCTGGTGAGGGGCTCTTGATCTAGGGAATTGGATCTGTGCTCCGGTTCCCTGAAATGAACTTGAATACCTTCCATCACCCCGCACATGCACTGTATAATCCTACGGGTTTAGCGCTCCCCATAATTATAATAATAATTTAGCTTTTGGTAAAGACGCATTCGTGATGACCCATTTACATCATTATATTCACATTATATTTTATTATGCAGCGCTTAACCCGTAGGATCATACATCTCTTGGGAAATGAGAGGTTTTTAGATTTAATGAAAGGAAGGGAAGGGTTACGAGGGCAACTCCAATTCCTTGGATCAAGAGCCCTTCAGGATTACCGCTAAACCTCTCATTCAGTGCTGCTTTATTATTTTTTTGTAGCTGCATAAACAGAGCTGCTCGGTGTTAAACTATGACTTGGAGAGGAAACTTCATACGATGTTTCGGTCCGTCCTGGACCATTATTGAATCACAACTGAAAGAAAATGGGAAACATGTCAGGTGAAGATGTTATTCCAAAATACAGGTCAGGTCAAGAAGGCAGGTCAGGTGAAGAGGAGTGTCAGGTTGTAGTGACTCTCCTGTTCATCACAGCACATAGATATCACTGCACATCTTCAACACCCTCACATTCACCCTTCTTTTTGAAAGTTCCACCTTCAATTCACACTCTTTTACTTTTAAACTGAAACTAGCATATTGCACCACCTACGACTCCCATTTCTAAATAGCCCCTCACTTTTGTTACCCAACCCTATACATCCTTTTCCAGCGCATCGCTGTATATACTTTATCCTATCCTAGTCTTTCTCATCCCTATTCTTACCATCCCTCTCATGACAAAAAATGATACATCCTCTTGTATCTAGCATCCTGTAAGGAGAAAAGGCTTTTTAAAACCAAACTATCCTGAGAGCCATGCTAAAGG
The DNA here is from genome assembly GCF_038502225.1 of Cherax quadricarinatus. NCBI lineage: Eukaryota > Metazoa > Arthropoda > Malacostraca > Decapoda > Parastacidae > Cherax > Cherax quadricarinatus. The sequence continues at coordinate 1,911,811 of NC_091317.1, forward strand.
GAGAGTAGAGACAGAGGCTATAAAAAGAATGGGAACAATTCAGGACAGATAGCATTCTATGATTCGCACAACTAGTGCAATTGCAACTTTCACCACATTATAAACCTAGTATATATGGCGAATTTCCTCCACCAGTATTCACCTACTTATAGTTGCATGGGTAGAGTCTGCTCCTGGCCCTGCCTATCTTGGTTCTCACTCCTGGTGCGTGCGCCCTGTCATACCTATTCTTAAGGTCGTTCCACTTCCTAACCACTTTATTTCCTAACATCCTTGTAACTCATCTATGCTTTTAACTTCCAGCTGTGTCCTGGTGTACCCGAGACCTGCCTCTGACTCAGAGTTGCCCTGTCAATTCCTTTATGTTGCAATCATGTCACTCATGTTCCTTCTGTCCTCTAGTGTCGTCATGTTTAGCTCCTTTAGTTTCTCCTCACAGTGCACTAACTGCTATCCCACTACGCCATAAACATGGTACTAATGGTGAGGTTCCACCACTAGTGCACTCACCATGATCACATCTCACCATAAAACACGATACTGATCTTGGGTGTTACAACCTTCAACACCATTTACATTATTACAATATATTTATGGAGAACCACTAAACCTAGAGGTCATACAGAGCCCGAGAAGTTAGTGGTAATCAGGTTTGATACAAGGAAGGGGAGGCAGTTCCAGTTCCTTGGACCAGGAGTCCTTCACGAGCATCAAGGCACTAATGCTATACTATAACAAGCACTGCCCTAAAGAAACTAAACAGATGACAGCGAAGAGACTGAACAGTCCCTGGCTAACACCCAGCATCCTCAAATCCATAAATACAAAGCACCTATACGAAAAACAGTACAGAATGGGTCACATAACCAGAGACCAAACAAAACGTTGCTCGTCAATCCTAACCAGCCTGATAAGAAGGGCAAAAAAAATGTATTATGAGAACAGATTATCCAACTTAAAAGGCGATATAAAAAAGACCTGGAAAACCCTATCAGAAATTTTAGGAACAAAAAAGATATTACGAAACAGCGCAATTGAACTAACAAAACCAGATGAACTCCAACTCCCACCAACTGAAACAGCAGACTCAATGATTTCTTCTCCACCATAGGAAAAAACCTTGCCAATAAAATCCCAAGCTCAAATACCCCACCCAATGACTACCTCACTGGCAACTACCCGAACACACTGTTCCTAGCTCCGACTAACCCAACAGAAGTCTCCCTTATTATCAACACACTAAAAAACAAGACAGGAGATTTAAATACCTTACCACCCTTTATATACAAAAAAGCGTCGCAAGTGCTGTCACCAATCATTGCAACACTCTTTAACAAATCCATCGAATCCTCTACCTTCCCTACAGTTCTCAAAGAGCGAGGGGTCACCCCGAGACATAAAGGAGGGGACCAAACAGACTTAAATAACTATAGGCCAATATCCAACTTACACCCTCTCTCTAAAATCTTTGAAAAATTAATTCATAAGCGAATCTATTCCTATCTCATCTCCCACAACATACTCAACCCCTGTCAGTTTGGGTTCAGGCCTAATAAAAATACGAATGATGCTATTATACACATGCTAGAACAAATATACACTTCACTAGAGAAAAAAGAAGTCCCACTGGGAATCTCCATTGATTTACGTAAAGCTTTTGATACAGTTGACCATGACTTGCTCCACATAAAATTGTCGCACTATGGTATAAGAGGGCACTCCCTCAACTACCTAAAGTTATACCTCAGCAACAGAAGCCAATATGTGTACACAAATGGAGCAAACTCTTCCGCACAGCCAATTACAGTTGGTGTCCCACAGGGAAGTGTCCTTGGCCCTCTTCTCTTTCTCGTTTACATAAATGACCTACCAAATGCATCGCAACTACTCAAACCCACAATATTTGCAGATGACACTACATACGTCTTCTCTCACCCAAGCCCAGTCATACTAGCCAATACTGTAAATACCGAATTACAGAAAATATCTACCTGGATGAGGACTAACAAACTTACTCTCAACACTGACAAAACCTACTTCATTCAGTTTGGTAACAGAGCTACAGATATCCCTCTTAACATAATGATAAACGGATCACCTATCACAAAGCTAACAGAGGGAAAATTCTTAGGAATCCACCTTGATAATAGACTCAAATTTCAAACACATATACAAAAAATATCCAAGAAAATTTCCAAGACCGTAGGCATACTGTCGAAGATACGGCACTATGTTCCACAGTCAGTCCTCCTGGCCCTATATCACTCACTTATTTACCCCTATCTCACCTATGGAATTTGTGCATGGGGCTCAACAACAATAAACCATCTCAGACCATTAATTACCCAACAAAAGGCTGCAGTCAGAATGATAACAAATTCCCACTACAGGCAACACACTCCACCAATATTCCCCCTCAAGGAAGGTTCCTTGATGTTGGTGAGGGGCTCTTGATTTAGGGAATTGGATCTGTGCTCCAGTTCCCCAAATTAAGCCTGAATGCCTTCCACATCCCCCCCCCCAGGCGCTGTATAATCCTCCGGGTTTAGCGCTTCCCCCTTGATTATAATAATAATCCACCAATATTCAAAACTCTAAACCTACTCACCATACAAAACATCCATACTTATTACTGCACCTACTACATACATAGAACACTTAACTCGGATATGAACCCTTCCCTCAAACGTCTCCTTACCAACCTTAACAGAACACATGACCATAACACAAGGCACAGATCGCTCTTTGATGTTCCTCGTGTCCATCTCACACTATGAAAAAACTCAATGCACATAAAAGGCCCAAAAATCTGGAATTCATTACCTGTGAATATAAAAGAAACTCCGTCTGTTTATAAATTCAAATCTCTTCTTAAAAATCACTTACTCACCCACAACTAAATAAATACTGAATAATTGTATCTCATAAATGTTTAACCTGTGATTCAATCAAACTTTGTTATTTTTAATTACATAACCTAACAGAATACTCCATTCTACTGAATGCTTAGCAACACAGTAAATGACCATATGACCTGTCTTTGAAATACTCATTTGTGCTTAATTGATAACTGTTTACAGTAATGTTTACCACTGAATATATCATTGCTTAGTTAATCTTAAGTTAATTTTAAGCCTGCCCATAATGCTCTGCATACAAGGGGCTTTGGCATGTTACACTTAACCACTGTATTTCCTTGTACTTCTGTGTATCATGTTCAACTAAATAAATAAATAAATTAAGGCACTACTAGTATCAAGGCACTACTACTAGCATCAAGGCACTACTACTAGCATCAAGGCACTACTACTAGCATCAAGGCACTAGCAGTATCAAGGCACTACTACTAGCATCAAGGCACTACTACTAGCATCAAGGCACTAGCAGTATCAAGGCACTACTACTAGTACCAAGGCACTACTACTAGTATCAAGGCACTACTACTAGTATCAAGGCACTACTACTAGCATCAAGGCACTAGCAGTATCAAGGCACTACTACTAGCATCAAGGCACTACTACTAGCATCAAGGCATTAGCAGTATCAAGGCACTACTACTAGCATCAAGGCACTACTACTAGTATCAAGGCACTACTACTAGCATCAAGGCACTAGCAGTATCAAGGCACTACTACTAGCATCAAGGCACTAGCAGTATCAAGGCACTACTACTAGTATCAAGGCACTACTACTAGCATCAAGGCACTAGCAGTATCAAGGCGCTACTACTAGTATCAAGACACTACTACTAGTATCAAGGCACTACTACTAGCATCAAGGCACTAGCAGTATCAAGGCACTACTACTAGTATCAAGGCACTACTACTAGCATCAAGGCACTAGCAGTATCAAGGCGCTACTACTAGTATCAAGGCACTACTAGTATCAAGGCACTACTACTAGCATCAAGGCACTAGCAGTATCAAGGCACTACTACTAGTATCAAGGCACTACTACTAGCATCAAGGCACTACTACTAGCATCAAGGCACTAGCAGTATCAAGGCACTACTACTAGTATCAAGGCACTACTACTAGCATCAAGGCACTAGCAGTATCAAGGCGCTACTACTAGTATCAAGGCACTACTAGTATCAAGGCACTACTACTAGCATCAAGGCACTAGCAGTATCAAGGCACTACTACTAGTATCAAGGCACTACTACTAGCATCAAGGCACTAGCAGTATCAAGGCGCTACTAGTATCAAGGCACTACTACTAGTATCAAGACACTACTACTAGCATCAAGGCACTAGCAGTATCAAGGCACTACTACTAGTATCAAGGCACTACTACTAGCATCAAGGCACTAGCAGTATCAAGGCGCTACTACTAGTATCAAGGCACTACTACTAGTATCAAGGCACTACTACTAGCATCAAGGCACTACCAGTATCAAGGCACTGCAAGCAAAAAATTGGGTTCTTCTAGATATCGATAATTTACCCAGGATATCTACCTCCCTGGAGAGTATCCCGAGGGTCAACGCCCCCGCTGCCCGGTCCATAACCAGGCCTCGTGGTAGATCAGGACCTGATCATCCAGGCTGGTACTGCCGGTCGCACACAGTTCAACGTACAAACCACAGCAGAATTATGTCTTAGAAAAAATGTATCAGTGTATGTATGAATATTTATGACGTGTAGTCATGCTGGTTTGTGTGTGGGAGGGGATGTTATCTATTATAGTTTTTAATTGCGTATTGTTATGTTTTTGCAAACTCGAAAAATGTGGAAGTTATACATCGCCTGCAGAATGAGGCAGATTTGATCCGAAAAATGGAAAGCGGATCCAGTTCCTTGAATCAAGAGTTCTTATTCATCAAGGCACCCCTCCCCCTCCCTAGAAGAGATTAAATATTTTAATTATACTAGTTCAGATCAAAACATCTAATTAAAAAGGGACTAGAAATATGTCAAATGCCTGGGTATGATTATTCTGTTCGTAAATAAACGACAAACTTATGGGTTATCGTTACTGTTATTCATGGAGAAGCGCTAAACCTAAGGGTCATCTCCGTGAATATGAAAAAAATATATTACGATAAAATATAATTACCGACAATTCCATCACCATGTGTCAAGGGTTAGTCAGTTCGGTCAAAGGCATTGCTTGATACATGGCGACGGTTAGCGGGTGGGCAGAGTGTGGGCGACGGCGGTTACAACCTGGCTACATCTTATGGGAATATATCCAGCGCTTTCTCCACCTACCTCAGCATATCTTAATAGGGAGGGAGGGAGAGAGGGAGGGAGAGAGGGAGAGAGGGAGGGAGAGAGGGAGAGAGGGAGAGAGGGAGAGAGGGAGAGAGGGAGAGAGAGAGAGAGAGAGAGAGAGAGAGAGAGAGAGAGAGAGAGAGAGAGAGAGAGAGAGAGAGAGAGAGAGAGAGAGAGAGAGAGAGAGAGAGAGAGAGAGAGAGAGAGATAAAGAAAAATATAAAGATGGAGAGAGTCATTTACCTATTTTTGGCTGCAAGGGTCGAATCTCAGCCCCTGGCCGCACGAGCTGCCTAGGTTGTTCTACTGTCAGACCACTCAAGAAGTACTTCCAAACATCCCTGTTATTTGTGTTTAACTTACAGTTGTGCCCTCATGTACCGGAGACCCACCTCTCGAACAGGCTCACCATTTTTTTTAAATTAAAGGTAAGCACTAAATTCATAGGGGGGCATATAGTAGCTGGGGAATGGCAGGCATTCCGGTTTGAGCCAAGGAAGGGGAGGATAAATCTAACCAAACCATACCACTGGTGGGGACAGAGCTCGCGTTCAGTCATAAAACTCCCCACCCGTGGTATGGTTTGTTTGCAATCGTGTCATTACGATTTCAAATCTAGTTCCATAGCCACAGAGCCCCCTTACCGACATCATAGAGCCTCCTCTGAGAGGACTCTGTCAATTCCTCTCGGTATTCTATATGTCAATCATGTCACTTCTGGTCCTTCTGTCCTCTAGTGTCTTCGAGTTTAGCTCATTTAACCTCTCCTTATAGTTTATACCCCTTAGCTCTGGGACTAGCCTTATTTCAAACTTTTATACTTTTTCCAGCTTCTTGACATGTTTTTAAAATGTAGGTTTCATACTGGTGCTCCAAGATGGGCCTGACATATGCTTATATAATGCCATGAATGATTTGTTGAGATTCCTGAAAGCCACCCTTAAATTTGTCAGGCTAGCATTTGCTACATTATTATAATCAAGGGGGAAGCGCTAAACCCGGAGGATTATACAGCGCCTGGGGGGGGGGGATGTAGAAGGCATTCAGGCTTAATTCGGGGAACTGGAGCACAGATCCAATTCCCTAAATCAAGAGCCCCTCACCAACATCAAGGAGCCTTCCTTGAGGGGGCATTTGCTACAGCAGCTATTTGGCTGATGTTTGCCTCGTGATATATGCCTAGAACTATGCTTACCCCGAGATTCTCTTTCAGGAAGGTTTGCAGTCTTTGTCTCCTGAGCCTGTACTTTTATTTTTAGTTGTCTTTGCCCTTCCTCAATTTTCATAACTAGGCATTTTCAAATCCTGCAGCTAGTCCAGATCCACTTGTAGTCTTTCCTGGTCTGATTCTGTTTGTAGCATTGAAAATTGGGTTGGGCAAATGTTTTGTTAGTGGGATGGATTGTAAAGGACCTGCCTAGTATGGGCCAACAGGCCTGCTGCAGTGATCCTCCTTTCTTATGTTCTTATTATCAGTAGTTTCATGTCATCTGCAGACACCTCCAAATCGATTTCTTATGACATTCATGTACACAAAAAGCAGTACTGGTTCCAATACTGACCCTCGTGAAACCACATTCATCACACTTATCTATCCAGACACCTCTAGAACAGTAATTTGTTTCTTGTTTGTTAATTATTATTATTATTACAATCAAGGGGGAAGCGCTAAACCCGGAGGATTATACAGCGCCTGGGGGGGGATGTGGAAGGCATTCAGGCTTAATTCGGGGAACTGGAGCATAGATCCAATTCCCTAAATCAAGAGCCCCTCACCAACATCAAGGAACCTTCCTTGAGGGGTCTTGTTTGTTAAGTATTCACTGATTCACTGTAGTGCTTTCCGTTATTCCTGCCTGTTCCTTGAGCTTTCGTCCCAATCTCATGTGTATCAAATGCCTTCTTCCAATCCAAAAATCTGTAGTTCCTTCATCCTTCGCTCTCTTTTTGCTTAGCTTTCATTACTTTGTCAGAGAACTTTAGTAGTTATGAAACAGGATTTACCATCTCTACACAAGCCACCTAGGGTGAATAATTATTAAGACCCAGGCTCATTGGTTTGTTTTCCTCTCTTTCTAGTTGTCCCCAGCATGCTGACAAAATATGCCATTGCCACTTAGCTGTCCACCTTTCTGGTCCATGTGGCTCCACATTCTTCCAGTATATTTCCTTGTTGCTCATGTGGGCTCTTCTAACCACCTCTGCTATTGTGTCCCCAATCACTCTACTGTCGCTAAATTCTAGTCTTCATCTCCAGTTTAGTGGTGGGTTACACATCACTGCTATCACCACATTGGGTTGCTCACTGTAAATGTATAGTCTCCTTAAGATTAATGAACTCCATATCCACCCTTACACAGACTGATTAAATATTTCAGAATCCCTGAGATGTTTGTAATGTCAATCTTTCCTTAATCCCAGTCCTCTTTTTAAACTGTCCTACAAATCCCCTTATTTTGCAAAAAGAAGCACAAAACCCATAGGGAGCATACAGTGCTTTGGGAATAGGAATTATTAAAATCAAACCTAAGCAATAAACCCACAAGGGTCATATACCAGGGGAATGGGAAGCAATTAGATTTAATCCACAGAGAGGGAGGAGAGATCTAATTCATTGGTTTGAGAACTTTTCACTGGCATCAAGGCACCTACCATTGAAGGCCTTGTAGTGTTTATTTCCTATCTTCTACTGCTGCAAGTTCATATACAATTGAGGGGCTCTTTAATTATTACAATAAAAAAAGAAGTGCTAAACCACAATTATAATCAAAAAGAAGCACTAAACCACAAGGGCTATACAGCACAGCAAGGCAGGGAAAGATGCAAGGGTATTGGAGTACAGCAGGGCAGTGGATAGTGCTGGGGTAGAGGCTAGCAAGAGATTGAGGTAGAAAGGACTGAGGTGAGTGCTAGAGGCATCATCATCAGAGTTTGTGTAGTAAATCAGTTGCTGTCACAAAGTCAATGAGAGAGTCTAGATTAAAGGAGGGGTCCATCAGCAAGAAGGGAAGGTAAAGAAAAGGCAGCAGAGCAGAGACGACTTTGAAGGTAAATTCTGCGTGCTTGTTGATAGAGTGGGCAATCCAACAGAATGTGGCTAACAGATACTGGAACCTGACAATTCTCACAGAGGAACAGGGCATCTCTCCATGAGATACCCACGAGTAAGATGAGTGTGGCCGATGTGAAGACGGGAGAAAGTAGTCCCCCAACCTCGACACTGATGACTAAGAAGACAGCCAGAAACCTATAGTACTCAGTTTAATAGAATAAAGTTTGTTATGGCATAGATCAGACCAACGTTGTTGCCAACGGGTGCCAAGGTGGGTAGCAATAGTCCGTGTATGCCCTGTATGTCAACATGACCAAGGACCTAACAAAAAAAAAAAACGACATCTTTGTGCTTGGTAGAGATACGATGTAACCAAAGTTGGATACAAAGAACTAGGGGGGTGAGGTGTATCAAATTTACATATAGCCTGTAAAGCACTAAGGAAGTCTGAGATGACCACAAATGGTGACATAGGCATAGGTGCAATACAGATAAGTGCTACAAGAATGGCATACAATTCAGCTGTAAAAATGCTAGCCGAGGATAAAAAAATGCCCTCGCATGACACTGTCTGGAAACACTGCTGCGAATCCGACACCGTCAAAAGACTTAGAACCATCGGTGTACATTGCGATGGCATGAGAATGATATTGGAAGTGGTCAAAAAAAGAGAGTGGGAAGCCACCGTAGGCAGTTGGGCTTTCGCGCATGACAATGGGAAAGAACAGACACGAACAGCTGGAATTTGCCAAGGGGGTAAGGAAAAGTGAGATGCTACATGAACATAGAAAGGTGGTAACTGAAGGAAAGACAAGAGCGAATGTAGGTGAAGAGAAAAGGGACGGAGTAAACAGGGGAGACAAACATAATATCTACTAACATCAGGATTGCGGAGGTCATGGGAACGAACGTAATAGTGAAGGCAATGAACATCACGGTGATCGGACAAGGATGAAATATTCGCTTCTGCACAGAGGCTCTCAACCGGTGAAGAGCGAAAAGCACCAAGGCATAAACATAATCCCTGATGATGGATGGGATTAAGGCTAGAGAGAGTAGCAGGAGAGACTACTGAATAGATCTGGTCACCATAATCAAGTTTCGATAAAATTAGGGCTGAATCCCCCTCCCCATGAAAGATGAGCGAGGGTTTTAAGAAAGTTCAGCTGGCTATGACAAGTTGCCTTCAGAGAGTTAATGTGAGGTTTCCAGGATAACCTACGCTCAAACAGAAGGCCTAGAAACCTGACCATATCATGTTCTGGGATACGCAAGCCATATAGGTACAATGGATGATCAGAGACAACTGAACATCTAGTGAAAGTAATTTGGCGAGTTTTACTACTCAAAAATTTAAACCCATGAGTGGTGGCCCAGTTGGAAACATGGTTGACCGCATGCTAGAGAGAAACTGCAGTGAGGTGACAGTGAGCACCTGCACAAGCTATAGCAAAGTCATCAACGTAGAGCGATGACCAAATATTGGAGGGAAGAATAGATGCCAGATCATTTATAGCAAGGAGAAAAAGTGTTATGCTCAGAACACATCCCTGGGGACACCTTCAGCTTGGGTAAAGTCCGAGGAAAGCATATTATTAACCCGAACATGGAAATGTCTTTCAGTTAAGAAGTTCTTAAGGAAAAGTGGTAGATTGCCTCAGGGGCCTAAGGAGTGGGCCTGGGCCAAGATATTATACTTCCAAGTTGTGTCATATGCCTTCTCAAGGTTAAAAAAAAAAAAGTCAATAACCGAGTGGTTATTGGTGAAGGCATTATGAACATACATATCCAAGCGTAGTAAGGGATCAATGGTAGAATGGCCCTTACGAAAGCCATATTGACTAGTGGATAGACTGTTGAGAGTCTCTAAATACCATATCAAACATCCATCGCCTTGCAAACTGCACTGGTAAGAGCAATGGGATGATAGTGGGAGGCTTCATGCCCCGTAGTACCCGGTTTGCAGAAAGGTAAAACAATGGCAGATTTCCACAGCTGGGGAAGAACTTGTGACCAAATAAGGTTAGTAGTAAGAGGACTGCAAGGGATGAGTGATGCAAATGCTGTAGAATGCGAAAATGAATGCCATCAGGCCCAGCTGCCGACGATCAGCAAGCGGAGTGTGTTGCCTCCAGTTCCAGAAGAGTAAAAGGCACATTATAGGATTCTTCGCTGATAGAAGAAAAATCTAAGGGCTCTAACTCTGGCAGACTTTGAGGAAAGAAACGGGGGGCATAGATGGAGGCCCTGAGAAATATGGACCAGATGATTACCAATTTCAGTAGCAACATCAAGAGGGTCTGCTATATCGACACCGGCAATCCAAAGAAGGAGCTGGGTCAGGGAAGTATTTACCACTCAGTTTCTGTATTTTTTTCCAGACTGCACTCCTAGAGGAAGCTCAAGCGACTGTAGAAACACAATCCCGCCAGCGAGTGTGTTTAGCGTCACGAATGACACGGTGAGTGACTGCTCTCTTCTGCTTAAAATCAAGGAATCTCTCTGTGGTTCTGTTGTACTGGTACCTGCCCCACGCAGCGCACTTCAAATGTACTGCCCAAGCATAAGCAGGAGACCACTAAGGCTCGCACTTCTGAGAATGCTTGCCAGAGGTTAGGGGTATAGAATGTGAAGCTGTGGTTAAGACTGAGGTTGAGAGGAGGAGCAAAATCTCATCAGTGGAGGACGAGGAAGGAGCCTCGTTAAAAGCAGTTAGACGCACATAAAGGTCCCACGGGCTCTTTAAACATACTGTAAAATCTCTTAGCTCCAAGACTAATCCTGTACCAAATTTGACTTCTAGTTTCTGAAAAATATTTCACGGTTGGGGCTTGCACTACTGAGTACATGATAGATCTAAAAATTTATAATAATCATGAGGAAAGCAATAAACCCATATATATATATATATCATATAGCAGCTCCTCTTGTGGAGGTTAGTGAAGGATTACATTTTCCTGATACAGGTCGGCCATCACTAATCCGGCAGTCAGTTACAGTATTTGGTTCCATCAGTAATCCGGCACTAATTTCGGCTAGCATAATTTCAAATTTCATCATTATACTAAAATTTCATCATTATACTGACTCAAATAGTGCAGATGGTTGTAAATCTTCATCAGCAAGCCATTGGAGGAGAAAGCAGTGATGAAAATGAGGAAGATGTAGCAGTCTCTCTATTTATAGGTTAAGTGTATTCTAACCTAACCACTCTGTAATCCAGCAAACTCAATTAATCTGGCACACTACAGGTCCCAATGATGCCGGATTAGTGATGGCCGACCTGTACTAAGTGTTGACATCAAAACACTGTGCTAGAATAAAAGTGATGGCATCAGAAGTGTCATATCATATACGTTGACGAATATGTGGAATGAAATGGAGTAGTGCTCAAATGTGTTATGAGCCATTAGAGATGCAGAGATTAAACAACCAATACGCTATATAAAAACTACATATTCATATCTGTTACCATTTTGCTGTTAAAAAAACTGAAATGAGAAGGGCTTTATAGACACTTTTGTAGGTATATACTACACTCAAGTGGCCACTATTACATACACCTTTTTACCTGCTTGTTAATGCAGCCAATCACATGGTAATACCTCAATGCCTACAAGCATGCAGATATGGTCAAGTCTCTAAAGTCTACAGAATGGTGTGAAAACACAAAATATCAAGCGAGTGGTGGTTCTGTGAGTGAAAGCACTTTGATAATGAAAGGTGAGAGGAGAATGGCCAGATTAGTTAAAGCTAACAGGAAGGTGACAGTAACTCGAATAATTATGTTACAACAGTGGTTGCAGAAAAACATCTCTGAATGCACAACACATCAAACATAGAAGTGGATGGGTCACAGAAGCAGAATACCACACCAGGTTCCACTCCTGTCAGCTAAAAACAGGAACCTGAGGCTACAATGGGCACAGGCTCTCCAAAACTGGAACAGCTGAAGATTGGATAAACATTGCTAGCCTGACAAATTGAGATTTCTGCTGCAACATGCAGAGGGCTGGATCAGAATTTGGTGTAAACCTTTGGAAGCTGTGGAATGGGAAATCTGCAGCATGAATATGCTACTAACAGATCTGCAGCAAATACATGATGTATTATGTCATGACCAAGATCTTTAAAGAACATTTCCAGCACTTTGTTGAATCCATGCTATGAAGAACTGAGGCTGTTCTGGGGGCAAAAGGGACCCTACTCAGTACTATTAGAGTGTACCTTATCAAGTGGCCACCGAGTGTACATACATGTATGCATATACATCCCTATGCATATACATGTATGTAGTACATATACAAAGGTATGTATATACAGAATTCTTCCTCCGTAAGCCATGCGTGTTGTAAGAGGCAACTAAAATGCCGGGAGCAAGGGCCTGGTAACCCCTTCTGTATAAATTACTAAATTTAAAAAGAGAAACTTTCGTCTTTCTTTTTGGGCCACCCTGCCTTGGTGGGATACGGCCAGTTTGTTGAAAGAAGAAAGATGTATATACATACCAATTTATATGCTGTATAAACAGTATATAAAGAGGTAGAGGTAATAATAAGAGAAGGACACTGGCAAAATATTGGACAATATTGAAAGTGAATAAAGTTGTATAAAAAATGTGTAATATGACTGAATGGGAAAGGTTTCAGAATACAATTACAGTACAAAACTGATGTAGTAGCAGTAGTAGTAGTGACATTTACAGAGCACTTTGACTGCATATGTCACTCAATGCTCTGCCATAAAAACACAAAACAAAAACTAGGATAAAATCCACACACAATAAGAGCAATGAATAAACATTCAACACAAATAGTATCATATCATTAAATTATTAATGTCAGAAGACTCTTCTAAAAGTTTTCCCAAGGTCCCTACAGGCACCTTAGTGCAGTAATTGTGAAAACTATGAAGGCAGAAAAGCCCAAGCCAAGGACCATATGTAAACAAGTGACTATGGGTGAGGTGCATGCGCCACAAGGCACATGCACCTCAGTATGTACAGCACTCCGAGAAACTGTACAAGAAAAGCAGTACTGTCGTCAAAATAAGTGACAATTTTTCTTCAAATAACTCTTAAATAAATACAAGTACCATCCGACTTATGACCTGCTCGACATACTACCACACGTATTTACGACCATACTGCTTACAGCTTAGCTTAAGTTATTTTGTACTTTTCTGTTCATGCATACGAATGTTTTTGTATGTTTTCATGCATACAAATGTTTTGTATGCAAATAAACAACTGTTTGTGTTGTACACAGCATTTCTTCTAAACCTTACAGTATAAAATACAGTACTAAAAGCATAAGATTCGACTTGCATGCATTTTGACGTATAACCGGTTGGTCAAAAGCAAGCTCGGTCGTAAGTTGGATGGTACTTGTTCAAGGAATTAATTAAACCACACTGTAAAAATACAATAGTAATTTTATTCCATGCTTGATGAAACAAGCACACTTAACATAATGATCATATTGCAAGACAAGCGAACATTGCAATTAATGAAAATAATAATTTAAACTATTGAGAAGTGTAAATAAAGAATGGTTGGAGTTAAGGAAAAATTTACTTCTTCTAATGACCATACCTGTAAAGAAAGAATGACAACTGTTACCTCAACAAATTAAGTATACTCTAATTCATTTTAATCCAAAAAATATGCACCAAATAATGTACAAAATTCTACAATTGTTTACCAGTACAAAAGAGCAAAATGCTTGAAAATATTATTTAAAGTAACTTATTCAGAAATTATATTCAAGCACAGTACTGTAAACTGCATGAAGACTTCAGAAACCAAGTGTGTTCTTCCAAGTACTCTATAGTTGTATTAACAAAAATACTCACTTCTGGAACTCCCATTCCCTGTTGTCTAATGGGCATACTTGACGGGTTTTCAACCATCGAGATATACAATGGAAGTGGAAAGCATGCTGCAAGAGAAACATATTAAATGGCAATTAAAGATGCTAATGATCTTTTACTAATTAAATTTCTTCATTTCATTAATTTTGGCATTACATTTCTTTCTATACCTTCCTAGGCATGCACTGATGAGCTAAAAGACATTGTTCACATTAACCCTTTCAGGGTCGACAGGCCCTCTCCCATACTTGTTCTCAGGGTTCCCCAATTTAAAAAAAAAATTCTTATGAAAAAATAGAGAATCTTTTCCCGATCATAATGACACTAAAAGTATGAAATTTGATGTAAAACTGACAGAATTATGCTCTCGCGAAGTTAGCGGTCTCGACGATGTTTACGCATCGGCAATTTTGCCCACTTTGAGTCCTATTTTTGGCCAATTCCAGTGTACTAGTCGACAAAAATCATAACTATATCGCTAGAACTCCATTTTTTCTATCGAATGAGTACAAGAAACCACCCATTTACTGATTTCAACTATCCAATACAGTGGTCAGAATTTAGCAATTTTACCAATTGTCAGCATAGTTGCTGATCCCTGTGTTATATAGCATAGCATATAGTATCATCCATGTGCTTTAGATAGGAGATCCCTTTTAGGCCTGTGACTTTGTGTGACGTCACGGGATGCGCATGTGTACGTTCGTACCTCTGCCTCGGTCTCAGTCGGCGTTTTGACACAGGCTAGGACAGGCAGAGGCTGGGCTCCATTTCTCATCATCACAGTCTGACAATATATGTTACCATCCAACAAGTGTGTCTATCTTCAACCCTCGATATCTCCATTTAAGAACCCCTACGATACAATCTCACACAAATTTCAAAAGATGCCAATTTCCGAATAGGGTCCAGAATAAACAAGAAAGACATTCCTGGCACTAAAATAACATTTCTTCTGTTCATTAGTCATGTCCCCAAGCCCCTCTTACATTCTTTTGCTTTTCACTTTGAATTTTTATTCTCACAAAAAATTGAAGATTTACTGTTATGCAGACTACTGCATTAGTGTAGAAATGGTATAAATAATATCAGTGCACTTGTGAAAGAATATTAGACTCACCAGTTAACGTGTATTGGATGCATAGCACGATTTGTTTACTTTTGAGCTTTGGTAAAAATCGAACATTTCTGCTACTTTGAGCTCAATTTCAAGGTGCTTTTCATTGTAAAACAAGTCAAAATCATCTCAATTTCTGTAATATGTCTTCCATTCTATAAAATGAGACCAGGAAAACTAGAATACAACAATAAATACCATACGAAAATACAGTGCAAAGTCGCTGTTTTAATCCAAAAGCACGGTCAGTTTTTTTTTTCTCAATACGCACAGTGCGCTGCAGGATTTTTTTTATACTGCGCACACTGACCACATAGACCCATTCTTTCATATGTAGGCCTACCAGCTTTCTCTCGCTAGATTTGAGGGCACTATAATTTAGGCGTACTAGTACGCCATGGACACTGGTGCGTAAGTCGTACTAGTACGGCTGAAACCCTGAAAGGGTTAATCACCATGTACATTTCTTGCTGCCAGCGAGGGGCTCTTAGTTCAAGGAACTGAATCTTCCTTTCCCTTCCTTTGATTGAGCCTGAATGCTTCCCATTCTCCCAGGCACTGTACGATCCTTAATGAATCATCAACAATGAAAACTCCATCAAGGGAGAAATAAGAGAGGCCTTTAATCGAGAGTATTTGTACTGTAGTGCCAATAGGAGTTTCATTGTGAATACTAAGTAATCTGCATCTTTGTTAATCCACTTTGTTAATTTTCCCCTTCAAGCACTTTTTAAGATTGCTTAAAATGATTTTTTTTTTTTTAGCTCCCAAGACAATCCAAAATGTCATTACAAAACTTTTAAAGAGAAATACAGCAGGTTTACTTTTTTAACAGCCAAACCTAGAAATTAATTTTAATACCTTCAGGTCTCATTTCTTATGTTTCCAAATGGAGATGACAACAATGGATAACAGTTAAATATTGTTAGTTATGTCTTGAAATTCTTTCACAGTGCAATAACCATAAATTTAAAACCATGTGTTATTAGAATATCTGGGAAGGGAGGATTTTTTCAAATAGTAGAAATTAAATATAGCAAATTTATAAGGGACTAACTTCTTTTTACTGCTAAAACTACCCTACTGAAATGCATGAACTGGTCAAACTCCCTTCACTAAGTACACTTTGTTATATGAGAGGTATCCTCTAATTTAAAAATGAAAAACAAATGCACCTGAAGATCTTACACTACTAGTAAAAAATAATTGGAGTAAAAATATTAACAGTAAAAGATAAATTAAAAATGTATAGCAACTACATACAGTGGAACCTTCGCTGTTGACTGCACTACTTGATGAACAAATCAGTTTTCGAATGAGGAATTTGAGAAAAAAATGTCCTTGTTTTTGTATGTTCTCCCGGTTGTCGACGCACAACACGAATGGCTCGGGTCACATGCTCACAGAATGTGTACTGGACAATGAATTGACAGCATGAGGGACTTGAAACTGAAGCCCTTACTTGTTTATCATTCCAAAAATCCACAAGTTTTTAAGAAGAACAATGTTATGAAAAACAAATTGGCTGTAATGTGGAGAGCCAACACGAAAGCTTGGGTAACAAGACAATTTTTTATTGAGTGGGTTCATGAGGTCTTTGCTCCCACTGTCAAAAAGTACTTCATTAAAAAGAATTGCCACTCATGGCCTTTTTACTTAAGGATAATACTCCTGCTCACCCTCCAAGCTTGGAATACGAGTTTTTGGAGTAGTTCAGTTTTATAACTGTAAAGTTTTTGCCTCCTAACAGCACTCCTCTCATCTAGCCCATGGACCAGCAGGTCATTTCTAACTCAAGAAACTCTACACCAAAGCCCATTTTGAAAGGTGCTTTGAAATTACTTCAGAAACAAATTTAACCCTCGGGGAGTTCTGGAACAAGAATTTTAATATCCTCACCTGCTTAAAGCTTATAGACAAAGCCTGGAGAAATGTGTTTTCCAGGACCATGCAGTCAGCCTGGAAGAAATTGTGGCCTAATTTTGTCAACCAGGGATTTTGAAGGCTCTGAAGTCATCTTCAAAGCCTGAGCCGGTAGAGGACATTGTGTCCCTGGGAAAAACCTTGGGCCTAAAGGTGAGTAAAGATGATGTGGAGAAGTTGGTGGAGGAGCACAGAAATGAACTCACCAAAGAAGAACTCGTAGACCTTCAGAAGGAGCAGCAACAGATTGCATTGGAGGAGCTGTCATCAGAGGAAGAGGAGAGATGATGTGCCCATTGCATTTGTCAAGGAAATATGTGCTAAATGACATGAAGTGAAGGAATTTGCTGAAAAATACCATCCAGACAAAGCAGTGGCCATCAGTCTCTCTAACATGTACGATGACAGACCTCACTAAACAGGTTTTTAGTGAGAAAGAACCAGTGAGTCAGAACAGTGTTAGTGGTGAAAAGAGACAAAGAGAAACAATACCAGAAGGACATTTGCCTGACATATTAATAGGCGACTCTCCATCAAAGAAGTAACATACCCCCTCCTCTCCTCTACTTCCTGCTTCTAGTATGCCACTAGCTCTCCTCTGACAGGTAAGAGGCAGTGAAATTTTCATTTACTGTACAGTATTTCAGTTAGTTTCTTTTAGTATACATTTTTAGTTTCATGTAGTAGTTAGTACATTTTTAATAAATTATTTTATTGTCATTTGGGATCTGGAATGAATTAATTATACTATATTTACATTTTTTTTTCCAACAAACTGGTCATATCCCACCAAGGCAGGGTGGCCCAAAAAGACAAACTAAAGTTTATCTTTTTAAATTTAGTAATTTATACAGGAGAAGGGGTTACTAGCCCCTTGCTCCTGGCATTTTAGTCGACTCTTACAACACGCATAGCTTACGGAGGAAGAATTCTGTTCCACTTCCCCATGGAGATAAGAGGAAATAAACAATAACAAGAACTAGAAAGAAAATAGAAGGAAACCCAGAGGGGTGTGTATATACAGTGGACCCTCGACTAACGCTATTAATCCGTTCCTAAGAGCTCATCGTTAGTCAAAATTGTCGTTAGTCAAGTTAATTTTCCCCATAAGAAATAATGGAAATCAAATTAATCCGTGTAGGACACCCCAAAGTATGAAAAAAAATGTTTTTACCACATAAAATATTAATTTTAATACACACAAACTGAAGAAGACATGCACACTTACAAGACACTTATCTTTATTGAAGATCTGGTGATGATTGATGGGATGGGAGGAGGGGAGAGTGTTGATGGTCTTAGTGTTTAGAAGGGGAATCCCCTTCCATTAGGACTTGAGGTGGCAAGTCCTTTTCTGGGGTTACTTCCCTTTCCTTTAAATCTCTCAAACCAACCTTTGCTGGCCTTAAATTCACTCACATCACCACTAGTTGCTGGCATTTTTTTAATTAAATCGTCATGCAACTTCCTAGCCTTTTCACATATGATCGCTTGAGAGATGCTATCTCCTGCTATCTCCTTTTCGTTTATCCACACCAATAACACTCTCAACATCGAGTACTTGCTATCTCAGTTTCGAAAACATAGTTGCACCTTTGGCAAGAACAGCTTCCTTGATTGCCGTTTTCTTGCCCACAATAGTAGCGATGGTTGATTGGGGTTTTGTGTACAACCTGGCCAGCTCGGAGACACGCACTCCACTTTCATACTTAGCAATGATCTCTTTCTTCATATCCATAGTAATTCTCACCCTTTTTGCTGTAGGGTTGGCACTAGAAGCTTTCTTGGGGCCCATGGTGACTTATTTTGCAGGTGCAATCACTAAAAAGGCTGTGATAATATGAAATGTTCCGATTGTATGCTTGGAAGCGACCGCGGTGGCTGGCTGGCTTGTAAACACTGGCCAGAAGTGGATGCGTCTCAGACGGAACGAATAGTGTTGGTCGAGTTTTTTAGCGCTAGTCGAGGCAAAATTTTTGCGTTAAAATGTATCGCTAGTAGGATTTATCGTTAATTGATGCCATCGTTGGTCGAGGGTCCACTGTATATGCTTGTACATGTATGTGTAGTGTGACCTAAGTGTAAGTAGAAGCAGCAAGACGTACCTGAAACCTTGCATGTTCATGGGACAGAAAAATGGACACCAGCAATCTTACCATCATGTAAAACAATTCCAGGCTTTCGTTTTACACTCACTTGGCAGGACGGTAGTACCTCCCTGGGTAGTTGCTGTCTACCAACCTACTACCTATATTTACATTTTTCTTTATGGAAAAAATTGCTTTGGTCATCATCCGGAAGGAATTAAATTTCACTGTATTAGTATACTACTACCAGTAACTACAAAATAAATATTTCTGCTACAGCATTCAACGAAATCTTCGCAAGATTCTTCAGAAGGTATCAGATCACTGAAGTACTGACCACCATTTTAGTGTGCATAATTCTAAACCTGTAAATCAGATACTAATTACTGTAGAAGCCAATATGAGTAGAGCAATTCTTCAAATAATGTATGTACATGCAAAGAAATCTGAATCACAGTAATATGGTAAAACTCCTACAATAGATGGCCATGCTACAGTATCTGTCAATATGTCAACATTTTATTAGCGATACAGTGGCCCCTTGGTTATCATAATTAATCCGTTCCAGTGTGTGATTAAAGCCGAGTTTGACGATTTCCAAATTCATTTTTCCTATAAGAAATAATGTAAATCCAATTAATCCGTTCCAGACACCCAAAAGTATTAAAAATTTTTTTTTACATGAAATATACATTTACCTACACAGAAAACAATGAGACATGAAAAATAAAACAATAACAAAATGACACTTACCCTTATTGAAGACTCTTCTTAGTGTACTGAAGATGGGAGGAGGGGAGAGGATGGAGAAATTACTGTTTGGAAGGGGAATCTCCTTCCATAAAGACTTCAGGTACCAAGTCCTTTTTGGGGGTTACTTCCCTTCTAGGACCAGCTTGAGAGTCACTAGACCCCTGTTGCTCAAAAAAGTGTTCCTGAGGTGTCTGTTTCTGGAGTATGTTAGGAATTGTGGCCACAGCAGGGGGAGTGTGTTGGGAGACAGGACAAGATAGTCCTTCAATATGACACTAATATCAACTCTACGGCTTATTTATCTAGCACAATTAATCTAATATGAAATAAACAATATTAATAACAGAAACATGATATATACTCAAGAATTAATAAAATACGTCATTAAGTATGTGATAAGTGGTGTTGTGTTTGTTGTTGGGTGAATAAGGGCCAATGAAAGATAAGCCTTACATAGTGGTGGTGATGGTGGCAGAAGAGGCAGTGGAGTTAGTCAGTAGCCCTATATACCTCCAACAACATTGGAGGAGTCAGTTTTGTGCAGTCCCTTTTCTATTGGTTAATCGCTTAACTTACTTGCTACACTTTATCACTGGCTGGTGCTGTAGCCTTTATTGACCCCTGCTGCATTAGTATCGTACATATCACAGAATCACTGACGAAGGCACATTCTCCCATCCCTCTCAGCCCTTTATCAAAGGGCTGGCTAGCACTAGGAAATTTCTTTGGGCCCATGGTGGCTTATTTAGCACTTGAAAACACTAAAAAGTATGGAATACAGTAGGGCCCCACCTTACGGCGTTCCGCTATGGTGATGTCAAATTATGACCAAAATTTGCTATACGGCAAGTGGTCTTTCAAATACGGCGCCCCACCCGGTTTGTTTGCATTCTCCGTGACCACATCTATTATGTCAGGAAACTTTACAAAATTTCAAGTGTTTTAAAGTTACTGTGTATTTTATATGTACTCTGATAATTATACTTATGTGTACCTGTACCTAAATATACTTACACACTGTGCTTGTGTGCAGGTACACATTAAAATTGCTAAGTCTCTCTCTACTCATGACGCCAACACTACGTAATAATAATCACTCTTGGGCACACTAAATGTCTTATTTTACATTAATATAGGCATTTTCATTAATCCATCTATGATATTTTCCTCAAAATTATACAGTGGTCCCTCACTTTTCATAGTTCTTGGGAATCGTAGATTTCGGAAATCAAAGGTATATTTTCATATAAACATGGGCTCGCTAATCATAGGTTGACTCGCGAATAGTAGTTCGTCCGGGACGCGTACGCATGGTGTGAGCCGGGGCGGCCTCCCTACCCAGCCAGTCTGGTATTGTTTACCAGTGAGCGAAGGTCCCCTTATGTGCTCCTATGAAATATTTCATAATATTCCACTCATTTTAGTGCTTGCAAGTACTAAATAAGCTACCATGGCTCCAAAGAAAGCTCCTAGTGCCAAGCCTGTGGTAAAGAGGGTGAGAAATACACCAAAGCAATGTTTCACAGGTGCTTGACTGTGACTACAGACACTCACTTGACCCTAAGGGAATTTTGGAAAGAACACTTCAGCATCCTCCATTGCATAACCCTTATAGGTATGGCTTGGGAGGGAGTGACTACCAGGACTTTGAACTCTGCTTGGAGAAAATTGTGGCCAGATTGTGTCGACAAGAGGGATTTTGAAGGGTTTGGGACTGACCCTGCACTCAGTGCACAGACCCATTCTCTCACATCTAGGACAAAATTTACAACTCACAGTTGATCCAAGCGAGCTGAACTCACGATGAAGATCTACACGACAGACCCCTGGCGTCAATTACACGAGAGTGAAAAGGTTAAGGGTTACCTTTTGTGGATACCCAATTACACAAGAAACACATTTTGAAGAATTGCCTTACAGATAGCCTAATTACTAAAGAACTGGCTGTACTACACTAATCTATCCATACATCACTTAAGTTGTAACATATGTATATGCTTGAGGATCTACTATTATAACACAAGAAAGAATACTGTACTGGTAACCTCAAATTTTTGTGAAGAATTTATTAACCAACTACAATACAGTATGTACTGTACAATAACCTATTCCTTGCATTTTTCATAGTTTCTTTTAAATTCATACTCACATTACACACGCCCCAAGCTACAGTGCATTCTTCTGATGTAACCGAGGCCTGGTTGGCTTGACATTCTATGCACAAATCCATAATGTGATTGCGGCAGATGGCACAGTTATCAACAACAATATCTGCAGAAGAAAAAATTCTGCATATCAGTGTGCTATGATGACTGGCAGTCATTTTATTAGTTATAAATGTCCTAATTTATATGAGAAAAATCTCTGCCATTTGATACTGTATATCTAGATAGTACAAAGACATGCATGAAACCTGCAATTCACAGAAAATTTATCTTCCATTAATGAAGAACAATTACATTTTGCATGTTGGTTTATAAAACACTAAATTTTCAAAATGAAGCAATAGTATAAATGTTCTACAAATACTGGGTTTACTACTGATAAGTACAAACTGGTGAATAATATGGTGGACCTGTGGGCAAATATGACAGGACATTATTAAATCTTGAAGAAATGAGTGAGAGTGTGGAAAATGGTGTTAAGGTGTTGAGCACTGGCTTGTTGGAACACTACCGATGTGACATGAAGCTGCAAAGATTTAAGTTACTAAAATTATAATTAGTGAAAGGATACCTAAATTTTTGCTGACAGCAATACAGTACATGCAGGCCCTGCTTATACAGCAGGTTAGGTTCCAGGCTACTGCTGTAAAGTGAAACACAGCCCATTTTTCCCTTTCAAATGCATATAAAAGCCTGATAACATGGTTTATATTATCATATATTAAATGACCAATACACACATATACAGTACACACATTACTTAAAACATTTTCATCCTTAGCTTATGGTGAGTGATGAATATATTCATTGTAGGAAATCTGAATAAATGAAGAATGGGTATAATGGAAAACTGCTGCATGTGTAACACCATAAAATGAAGTGCTGTAAAGCGGGGCCTGCCTGTACTCAATTTTATGCCAATATCAATATTTACCATCAAAATTAGCTGATGTTCACAAATACTGATATCAAAATTGGCTAAAACCACAGATACTTGGTACAAAAATAACCCTAACATAGGAGAGAGAGAAGCTTATGATGACGTTTCAGCCCAACTTGGACCATTTACAAAGTCACACTAACACGAGAGTGAGGGATCAAGTATATATAGGCAAGAGGGGACAAGGACAGGACCAAGATTTAGTTTAACATCTTAATTATGCACCCCATACAGATCCTGTGGGTGGTAGTCATAAAAAGGTTACAGAGGTCCAAGAGAGGTAGAAAAAGTAGTGACAGTGGTAAGATTGATAGTGGAAGTAGGAGTAATAGTGTTAGTAGAAAGTAGGGAAAATACCAGAACCTTTGAGATGCTTCAGGTGCCAGAGGTACAATTGCTGTGCCAGTGCTGGAGGAATATGCTAGTGGTTATCATCCAAGATGTGGAAATGCTATGCTCCATCTCAGCATCAGGAGCCACTGCTCTTCACATCTGCAAATTACTCATTCTAGTAGAGTGACAGACTATTTTTTTAACTTGATGACAAGGGTTTTGTGACTGACACAGAATGGCCAACAGTTTGATGTGTGGTTGTAACTACCAACCTGTGCCTCACTGACTGCCCTCACCTCAGTGCCAGGGAGGCTTCTGGATCAAAAACCCCTGAAGGCAATTTCAATTGATGAGGGAATGAACCTCACCAGCAATGTATGCACAGTTTTTTCCAGGCTGTATTTCATCCACTACCTTCAGACTAATGGGCATGCAGAGAGATTTGTGGGGAAAACTATCATTGTGACAACACCAAGACAGATGGAAACCTGCAGACTGTCTTCAATAACCCTCAACTATTCCCCTATAGGACACTGACCACAGTTCTCTGTGGAATTCAGCTGCAAGAGGTCCAGAAATAGTATTACGTTTATAGTATATGCCTCAGAGGTAGACACTGCATTGCAGGGAACAGCCAATAACCAAGGCAGCAGAATGAATCAAAGAGAAGTACAGTACTCTAAGTGCCTAAGGAAGGTAGGTGGGATGGATTGTCACTTGGCCATGGGGACAGTGCTGCTGTACCTAAGCAGGAAAGATGATGTATGTATGTACTGTACTGTATTGGAAGTGCAATGAACTTAGGACACTGCTTTTGTGCCATAAAAACACATTTTAAATAAGACACTCAATTAATACATGTACAGTTCATAAAAATAAAAGGAAATGCTCTTATATTCAAAACTGAAATGGCAGACAAAATCAACCAGTACAAACAAGAATGACAAACACAATACAGTGCCAGAAACAGACTGTACTCACCCCATGCCCAGAGTGCTACTGCATTCCACTGAAAGAAAAAAAGAAGTATTAACATATAAAAACATCAATGACAATGAATTACTTCATACATTCTTTAAGGAACAAAGACTTTTCTTTATAAGCAACATGATTAAAAAAAAAAAATACAGTAAGTAGCAATGACCATGTTCTTTTACAAAAACTAGACAGATGTACACTGTACAGCACAGTTGCTCCTCACTTTATAAGGATTCAACTAAAAAATTTCATACATACAAACTTTTATAATAAAGTGCACTCTCTGTGCTTGGCTGGTCATTTAAACAAATTCACTCATCAGAAATCCCTGCAAGACAAAACTGAAAACAAATGGAATGACACCCAATCAGATTGCTTTACAGGAGTGCATCCTGAGAATGATTTTTCCTTAAAAAATTATGTTGTTTATAACCTATTACACCATGGTTGATAAAGGGGTGTCCCATAGATCGATTGCTAGTGCACTCAGCTCACACACTGAGGTCTGGGGATTGATCCCCCAGTACAGCTGGAAAACATTAAGAAGTGTTTTCATAAGACACCAGCTGTCCCTGTTCACCCATCAGTAAAATAAATACAGTGGACTCCCGGTTATCGGCCGTTCACTCGGTCATCGGCCGTTTTGGACGCGTCCATCCGCCAGCTGGGGCAGTTTGTGCTTCAGTTTGGCTTTGTTTCTCGGTGGCTGAGGAAGCTTCTGCTCATACATCCAAATATTTCGCCTGTTTACCATTGTTTTCAGTGGTTTTTCTTGCAGTGCAACTGTGAAATAAGTAAAGATGGCTCCAGAGAAAGTTCCTAGTAAAGTTCCGGTGGTAAAGAAAGTGAGAAACACCATGGAATTTAAGCATAAAGTGCTAGAAAAGTTTGAAAGTGGTATGAAGGTGGAGGAACTTGCTAGTATGTACAGTTGACCCTAAGAGAGTTCTGGAGGAATCACTTCACTATCCTCCATTGCATAAGCCTTATAGGTAAAGTTTGGGAGGGAGTGACTTCCAGGACTTTGAACTCTGCTTGGGTTTGAGGCTGACCCTGACCCTGCCGACCCTGTGGATCCTATTGTGGCACTGGGAAAGTAGCTGGGGTTGGAGGTGAGTGGCCAGGATGTGGAAGAGTTGGTGGATGACCACAGGGAAGAGCTAACCACAGAAGAGCTGCAAGAGTTTCATCTCGAACAGCTACAGACTGCAGTTGAGGAACTTGCTTCAGAGGAGGAGGAAGAGGGAGTGAAGGAGGTGCCTTCTTCAGAGATGAAAGAGGTGTGTGCAATGTGGACTAGTGTGCAAGCTTTTGTAGAGAAACACCACCCTGGCAAAGCTGAAACAAGCCATATCTGCAACATGTTTAGTGACAAAACCCTGTCCCACTTCAGGAAAATCTTAAAGAGATGCCAGAAACAGAGCACTCTGGACAATTATTTTATGAGACAGGGGTCCAGTGACTCAAGCTGGTCGTAGTGGCAATAAAAGACAGAAGGGAAGTAACCCCAGAGAAGGCTTTGCTACCTATAGTTTTATGGAGGGGGATTCCCCTTCCAAACACTAACTCCTCGTCCTTTCCTCCTCCCTATCTTCCAGAAGTCAGTATTAGCCTTCAATAAAGGTATGTAATACTTAATTTTTAAAAAAAATATTTTTTTTTTGTGAATATTTTTGTTTGGAACGGATTAATTGTATTTCCGTTAATTCTTATGGTAAATATTAATTCGGTTATCGGCCAACCTTCTGGAATGGATTATGGCCAATAACCGGGGGTCCACTGTACCTGGGTGTTAGTTGAATGGTGTGAGTCTCATCCTGGTTTATTTCTGGTCTGGTTATCATACAATTCAGTTTTCGACCACTTTTTTCAATGAAATTTCCCCCTCATTTTTGTACATCCGCTCGGAAATCGCCTGCACCAGATGCGTCCTCCTGCCTGCGGGACGCAGCCACTCATACGTTTCGTGACTCAGCCTGCCTTCGTTACTCGTTCAGTGAGCATTACTCCGCGGGTTCACCCGAAACATTTCATAATAATCCACTGTTTTTTGCGTTTGAGACTGTTAAATAAGCCACCATGGACCAGCAGGTCATTTCAAACTTCAAAAAACTCTACACCAAAGCAACGTTTCAACAGTGCTTTCAAGTGACCTCAAGACACTGAACTGACCCTAAGAGAGTTCTGGAGGAATCATGTCAATATCCTCAATTGCAAAAACCTTATAGATAAGGCTTGCCAGGGAGTGACTTCCAGGACAATTAACTCTTCTTGGAGAAAACTGTGGCCAGAATATGTCCTTATTAGGATTCTGAAGGGTTTGAGGCTGACCCTGACGACCCTACGCCTGTTGTGGAATCTATTGTGTCTTTGGGGAAGTCCATGGGGTTGGAGGTGAGTGGCCAGGATGTGGAAGAGTTGGTGGATGACCACAGGGAAGAGCTAACCACTGAAGAGCTGCAAGACCTTCATCTAGAACAGCAACAGACCGACCTTAACTGAGGAAACTGCTTCAGAGGAGGAGGAAGAGAGAGGGGAGAATGTGCCTTCTTCAGCAATTAAGGACATTTATGCAAAGTGGAGAGAGGTACAAAGTTTTGTGGAGAAATATCACCCCTAACAAAGCTGTTGCAAGCTGTGTCAGCAACACATTCCATGACAATGCTGTGTCCCATTTTAGGCAAATCTTAAAGAGACGCCAGAAACAGGCCTCTCTGGACAGATTTTTTGTGCGACAAGGGTCCAGTGACTCGAGCTGGTCCTAGTGCCAGTAAAAGACAAAGAAGGTAAGTAACCCCAGATAGGGCTTTGATACTTAAGTCCTTATGGAGGGGATTTCCCTTCCAAACAATAACCTCTCCTCCCTTTCCCCTCCTCGCTATGTTCCATATGCCAACAAGTCTTCAATTAAGGTAAAAGTGATGTTAAATGTTTATTTATCCATTTTATTAGTTATTTATATTTATTTCTCATTTTTTCTGTATGTAAAACTATAGTTATTCTCCATAAAATGCATTTTTTGTTAATATTTTTGGGTGTCTGGAATGGATTAATTGGATTTACATTATTTCTTATGGGAAGTATTACTTCAGTTTTCATACAAATCGGTTTTCAGCCGACCTTCTGGAAAGGAAAGACGAAAACCGGGGTTCCACTGTAGTAGTATGTCACTGATATCAGCTAGGCCTGTATCCCTTGTACATGTACTCATAGACAAAGATATCATTATTATTAAAATGAAAAGTTCTACAATAAGCAATAATGGCATTAAAAATGTTCTAGAAAGCCTATGACATTGGAAATAATGATTTTAATAATAAAACCCATTGATGGTGAAATGATAAAGTATGAAATCTGCCAGCAATTTAATTTATTGTCAATGGTTATAGCCTAAATCTGTTTCCAAAATGTAACCAATGTAACCAAAAAAGTAATTCCTTAGCTAACTGTCAAAAAATCAGTAAAGTAATCCTAGAGAATAATATAGTGCTTAGCAGGATCAACTGAGACAAAAAGATTCTAGTGTATATTTAATGATACGTACATATATGCTCTTATGTACCAAGCTCTATTAGCCCTATGCCCCAACTTTAGAAAAATACACCATATTAACTCTTACTGAAATCCATGGAACTTGTAAACATATAATACAAGCATCTCATGCACACAATCTCTTATACATTCTAATCTACAAGACACCAAACTTCAATTCTAGGAAAAAATAATGTCAATATTATAGCTGGTACAATTCACAACTATAATGATTAATAATAATAACATAATTTAATATCAGTAATTTGGAATTTATAATTCTTGAGCATCTGTTCTTCATGAAATTCACAAGCACTTACATACCAAACCATAAATACAGCACTGATAACAAAAGAAACTTAAGTTTACATTAAAGAATGATAGCAAGTTCATCTGGATTGTAAACTCTAGAAATGAAATGTACATTCCACCGAGACTTAACTCATAGGCAATAAATCAATTTACTACTATGTAGGTGAAAAGGGGCAGCAAGTGTTAGGAGACATGCCCATGTTTCATTCTGTCCTGTACCGAACCCAAGTTCTTTCAGTTATGTCCAAACTATACCGCTAAGCAATGGGCAAGATAAATTCTCAATATAATGTGTATGGTGTGAATATTATGCAGAGAATTCGTAGCTTTGAAATTAGAATGAGGTGCAGGGTTATCAAAAGAATTGTCTAGAGTTGAAGAGGGTTTGTCGAGGTGGTTTGGTCATTCAGAGCGGATAGAACGAAATAGTACGACTTGGAGGGTGTATGAATCTGTAGTGGAGGGAAGTTGAGGTAGGGGTTTGTACTTGGAAAGGATGGAGGGAAGGGGTAAAGGAGGTTTTATGTGAGAGGGGCTAAAACATCCAGCAAGATTATGTGAGTGTGTTACATAGGAGTGAGTGGAGGCAAGTGTTTTTTATGACTTGACATGCTGTTGGAGTGTGAACAAGGTAACATTTATTAAGGGATTCAGAGAAACTGTTTAGCTGGATGAGTCCTGGAGATGGGAAATATAGTGAACATTAAAATGGTATAAAATACCGACAGATTGTTAGGTAAGACACATATGCAACAGTTAGGTATCTTTATTTCGAAACGTTTCGCCTACACAGTAGGCTTCTTCAGTCGAGTACAGAAAAGTTGATAGAAGCAGAAGATACTTGAAGACGATGTAATCAGTCCATCACCCTTAAAGTTTTGAGGTGGTCAGTCCCTCAGTCTGGAGAAGAGCATTGTTCCGTTGTCTGAAACAATATTGTTTCAGACAACGGAACAATGCTCTTCTCCAGACTGAGGGACTGACCACCTCAAAACTTTAAGGGTGATGGACTGATTACATCGTCTTCAAGTATCTTCTGCTTCTATCAACTTTTCTGTACTCGACTGAAGAAGCCTACTGTGTAGGTGAAACGTTTCGAAATAAAGATACCTAACTGTTGCATATGTGTCTTACCGGGAAATATAGTGCCCACACTCTGAAGGAGGAGTGGGGATATTTGCAGATTTGAGTGTAGTATCGGTACCCCTCTGGCAAAACAGTGATGGAGTGAGTGATGGCAAGTGTTTCTCTTTTCCTTTTTTTGGAGGAGGGAGGGTCACTCAACCTTGGTGGGAGACAACTGGTGTTAAAAAAAAAAATTAAAATTACGAAGGAACACACACTTCAAGATGAGTTACAAATTAAAATGGTATCTGCTGAGGTCACAGTTTTTTCATATCACTGACATCTGGTGGAAGGTTAGGGGACTTAAAATATATCCAAGAGTTACCCAACAACACAAGGATATTTTAGTTTAGTGATAGGAGAACCTTCTCCAGTGGGAAAACACTGGAGACTTGAAATTGATCAGTGACTTGGGAATGTCTGAGATCTCTGGCAGCCATTAGAAATGCTAATGTAACAAAGTGAAAAGCTGAAATTAAGCTGTCTACAAAATAGCTCTACAGAGGTTATTAAAGTACTATACTAATAAGCTCTTGTTATTTTAATCTAAATAACTATATTCTTCATACACTGTAGTTACACAGAAAAGTGACTTGTTATGATGACTTAATCTAGGATACACTTACAATTCTCCAAAGGATGTAAACCCATCAGGATTCTTCTCCCAAGAAAATAAAAATTGAGCATGCTAACTTGATTTAGGATAAATTTATATGCAATTTTACTGACTGTCTAAAATTTCAACATTTCTTTATTATACTGGAGAGGGAGCACTAAACCCATAGGGACCATACAGCACCTGGAAATGGGAGGTAATATAGTTCAATCCTGGGGAAGGATTAACTCGTTTCTTGGATCAAGAGATCTTCACCATCATGAAATAGCCCTCTCCCCCCCCCCCCACATCCTTTGAGAACTTTTTTTTATATAATCAATCACGAAGGAGCGCTAAACCCGGTTATTTTTTATAGTTACCACTCAGCTTTAGCCTGACGTATTTCCTGAACTCCTCTTACTTCTAACAGTCATATAAGATTAGTTTGTCTAGACAGTACTTCTACAATAAATGCGTCAAACTATCTAGCAAAAAAAAAAAAAATAAATAAATCGTGAGGAAACGAGAAATAGTAGATTATGAGGAGCCAGTTATGTGTGCCTCCTGGCCTTACCTTCTTGACCTCAAACCTCTTCTTGTCTTGTTTGGAGGTGCTTGAAGAAGGCACCTCCACTTCTTCCTCCTGTGGATCCACCTCCATCGCTGACATTCTTCTCTTCCTCCACTCTTCCTCACACTACCATAACACACTCCCTCTCTCTCTCTCTCTCACTACCTCAACCACCACAAAAAATATATTAAAACAAAAACAAAAATCTTCTGAATATTCCCACTATAAGATAAAGCTTATTTTATTGATTATAAAGCATGAAAGACTGGGTTATTTGTAGTTAAAGTGTTCTTCTCGCCGAGGCAAAGAGTTATTTTCACAGTAGATGATCCTATATTTTTGTTCATGTTTTAAATTATTATTTATTTACGAGGAAGCCCTAAATCTGCATGGGTCATGCAGTGCTTGGGAGATGGGAGACAAATAAATTTTAGTCAAGGATAGGGCAGCTCTAATTCCTCGATTGACGAGCCCTTCTGACTTTTCTTGCGGTTATCCTAGGTAATTTACATATATGTTAATATGTAAGATAATTTATGTAACTTTATTTATGTGTACCTGTACCTAACTAAACTTACTTACACCTTCGCCCTAATGAAAATAAGTCATTTCGTCTGACTTTTTTTTTTTTGGGGGGGGGGAGGGTTTCCTAGGTAATTTACACTACGTATGAAAATTGTATTTATGTGTACTTGTGTCTAAATAAACTTACATCAAGACATTCTTTTCCTTAATGACTTTATTACTAATTAATATACAGAAATACACAATAATTTGAAAGCACAGAGTAGGCATAGCATTCACATTTATCAGGGACAATATTTCGTCATACAACACACCATATTCACTCTTATGACTACGTTTCGCCCTCATGAACCTTAAAACTAATTATATTTAGATATATTTTGTACAGTTTTGATGATATACAACTGTCTTACGTAGTAACATACTTTTAAATTATTTAGGATAACCCAAAAAATATAAACAGACTTATTTACAATACAAACAATACAATGACACTGAGGTTTATAAAACACATTAGTTAAGTAAATTCAGGATATGTACCAGGGACCAGGCCCTCATGTATACATCAGGGATTCATGTATATACCAGAACCTCAAATATATACTAGGGAGCGGATGTGACTTGGACTTGCCTAGCATGGGCCTCTAGGCCTACTGCAGTGCTCCTACTTTCCTATATTCTTATGCTCAGGGCCTCAAGTATTTACCAGAGACCAGGGCCTCAAGTACGTATATACTAGAGACCACAGCCTCCAGTATATATCAGAGACCAGGCCCTCAAGTACATACCAGAGACCAGGGCCTCCAGTATATACCAGAGGCCAGGGCCTCAATTATATACCAGAGACCACGACCTCAAGTATATACCAGAGACCAGGGCTTCAAGTATATACCAGAGACCAGGGCCTCAAGTATATACCAGAGGCCAGGGCCTCAGTTATATACCAGAGACCACGATCTCAAGTATATACCAGAGACCAGGGCCTCAAGTATGTACCAGAGACCACGGGCTCAAGTATATACATAAGAACGAAGGAACACTGCAGAAGGCCTACTGGCCCATGCGAGGCAGGTCCAAGTCTCCTACCGGCTTAAGCCAATGCACCCAACCTAGTCAGGTCAGGTCACATTGACTTAAGGGAGGAACACGGCAACCGACCTGGTAGCACAAGCTATCAGGTCCAACTCACACCCACCCACATCCACTCATGTATTTATCCAACCTATTTTTAAAGCTACACAACGTTCTGGCCTCTATAACTGTACTCGGGAGTTTGTTCCACTCATCCACAACTCTATTACCAAACCAGTACTTTCCTATATCCTTCCTGAATCTGAATTTTTCCAACTTAAAACCATTGCTGCGAGTCCTGTCTAGGCTAGATATTTTCAGCACACTATTTACATCCCCTTTATTTATTCCTGTCTTCCATTTATACACCTCAATCATATCCCCCCTAATTCTACGTCTTTCTAGAGAGTGCAGATTCAGGGCCCTCAGTCTATCCTCATAGGGAAGGTTTCTGATACATGGGATCAACTTTGTCATCCTCCTTTGTACATTTTCCAGAGAATTTATATCCATTCTGTAATACGGTGACCAAAACTGTGCAGGATAATCTAAATGAGGCCTAACCAAGGATGTATAGAGTTGAAGAACAACCTGAGGACTCCTATTATTTATGCTTCTTGATATGAAGCCAAGGATTCTATTAGCTTTATTGCGAACACTTATGCACTGTTGTCTTGGTTTCAGATTACTGCTAACCAGAACTCCTAAATCTTTTTCGCAATCCGTAATATTAAGATCTACATTATTTAGTTTATATGTGGCATGGTTATTGTCCTGTCCAACATTTAGAACTTTGCATTTGTCTATATTAAACTGCATCTGCCACTTCTCCGACCACTGCATCAGTCTATTCAAATCTTCCTGGAGTGCTCGAATGTCCTCGTCAGAATGAATTCGACGGCCTATTTTGGTGTCATCGGCAAACTTGCCGATGTCGCTCTTTATGCCCTCATCTATGTCGTTTATGTAGATTGTGAACAGCAGGGGGCCCAACACTGACCCCTGTGGAACACCGCTCGTGACGCTTCCCCACTCTGATTTCTCCCCATTTATGCAAACTCTCTGCTGCCTATTTGTCAACCATGCCTCTATCCAGGAAAAAATTTCTCCTCCTATTCCATGTGCTTTAATTTTCCTCAATAGTCTCTGATGTGGGACCCTGTCAAAAGCCTTACTGAAGTCCATATACACAATATCATATTCATTACCATGATCTACCTCCTCAAATACCTTAGTGAAAAAAGTTAATAAATTCGTAAGGCAGGAACGCCCCTTTGTAAAACCAGGCTGAGATTCGTTGATTAATTTATGCTTTTCAAGGTGGCTACGAACTGCCTCGCCAATTATTGATTCTATAAATTTTCCCACTATGGAGGTTAGGCTTATTGGTCTATAGTTCGAAGCTAAGGACCTGTCACCTGTTTTGAAAATAGGTATCACATTTGCCATTTTCCACTTATCTGGCACCATGCCAGTTTGTAGTGATATGTTGAAAAGATTAGCCAAAGGTGTGCTAAGCTCCTCTTTACATTCCTTTAGAACCCTTGCATACAGTTCATCAGGGCCTGGGGATTTGTTAGGTTTTAATTTATCTTTTTGCCAAAGGACCATGTCACTTGTGACCCTAATCGTGCACAGTTTATTATCGTCCTGTTCTACATAATTTATCATTACTGGAATATCGCTGGTATCCTCTTGTGTAAAAACTGAGAGGAAGTATGTGTTAAAAATTCTACACATTTCCTTATCACTGTCAGTGAGCTGACCCGAGGAACTTTTGAGTGGGCCTATCTTGTCCCTGATCTTACTTCTGTATACCTGAAAGAATCCTTTTGGGTTAGTCTTCGATTGTCTTGCAACTTTAACCTCATAATCTCTTTTTGCTTTTCTAATTCCCTTTTTTATTTCTCTCTTTAACTGAATATATTGATTTCTTAATTGCCCCTCTCCTCTTTTGATTTGCCTATATATGCCTCTCTTTTGACCAATCAGATATTTTAATCTATTGTTCATCCATTTAGGATCATTTTTGTTTGATCTGATTTCCCTATTTGGAACATAATTTGACTGAGCAGCTAGAACTATGCCCTGGAAAGCATCATATCGGCAACCATCACCACCTACCTGACCCTTAGTCAGGTCATTCCAGTTCAGCCTACCTAAGTAATTTTTCAGTCCTATAAAATCAGCCAAGCGAAAGTCAGGGACGGAGACTTGATTGCCATTATTAGGGGAATTCCATGATATATTAAAACTGAGTGATTTGTGATCACTTTCCCCAAGCTCATCATTAACCTCAAGATTATTAATTAGTGTTTCCCTACTGGCAAGAACCAAGTCAAGGAGGTTATTTCCCCTAGTTGGCTCTGTCACAAACTGTTTTAAAAAACAATCCTGGATCGTATCAAGAAAGTCACCTGACTCTAAATTTCCTGTCAAATTGCTCCAGTCAATCTGTCTATAGTTGAAATCTTCCATTAGCACAACATTTTCGTATGTAGATGCCTTACCAATTTCGTCCCATAGAAGTTTACTGCACTCCCTATCAAGATTTGGGGCCCTGTAAATCACGCCCAAAATTAGTTTTTCTCGGCCCTCGAGAAGCTGTAACCAAACAGATTCAGTGGCTGACGCTTCTAATTTAATATCTTGTCTAACACAACAATTTAAATTGTCTCTGACATACATCGCTACTCCACCACCTTTCCTGTTGACCCTGTCAGTGTGGAATAATTTATAGCCTTGTATGTGACATTCAGAGGGCATCTCTCTATCTTTCAGATTGAGCCAGGTCTCTGTTATAGCAATAATATCTATGTTTCCTGCACTTGCAATTAATCTTAGCTCATCTATCTTATTTCTTACACTCCTGCTATTAGTATAGTAAACCTTAAGGGAGCTAGTCCCTTGCTGCCCTCTGCTGTCCCCCTTTGTTTGCTGACCTGATCTATTGTCTTTATTTATAACTTTATTTATACATTTACTGTTTCCAACCCTAGTGTTGCAACCTGCTTGTTTCCCACACACACCCATACCTCTATCTTCCATCAGTTTAAAATCATAGGCATTTCACCAATGGCCTTCTCAATCGAGTCTGCAAGTGCTACCACCCCTGCCCCAGAGAGATGTACCCCATCCCTTGCATACATATCATGTTTGCCATAAAAGTTGTTCCAGTTGTCAATGAATGGGATTGCAAGTTCCTTGCAGTATCTGTCTAGCCAGCAATTTACACCAATTGCCCTAGACAACCATTCATTTCCTACTCCCCTTCTAGGCAAGATGCTACATATGATTGGGATCCCTCCCTTAGACTTAATGAAATCTATAGCTGACCTGTACTTATCTAGCAGCTCTTCTCTCCTACCCTTCCCAATATCATTTCCACCAGCACTGAGACAGATAATGGGCTTGTTCCCATTACCTGACATGATATTATCCAGCCTGTTGACAATGTCCCCAACACCAGCTCCAGGGAAGCACACTCTATCTCTCATCTTCTTATTCCTATTACAAAAAGCACGGTCAATATATCTTACCTGAGAGTCACCAACCACAAGAATGCGCTTACCTCCATTAGCAGGGGCAGTAGTACCCTTACCTTCAATGGCCACTGAAGTACATTCATCCTGGAGAACAGAGAAGCAATTTCCTACCTTCAGATCTTCACTCTTAACTTTCCTTACTCTGATGCGCCTCCCATTACTGTGAACCACTCGCCACTTGTAGCAGGTGCTGGGCTGCACCTCACTGCTGGTAGCCGTTGCTACCTCCCAAACTACAGCTTCCTCACAGCGAGAGACAGACTGCACCTCACTGCTAGAAGTCTCATTCCCCACAACTCCAGCCACCTCACACTCTCTCCCAGACCCATTGAGGTGGACCTTCAGCCTCCTAATCTCCTCCTGGAGAAGCAAGACCTCCTCCTTCAACTCTCCAACCTCAATTTTTAAAACACTGCAGAAGCAAGCCATGCTTTGTAACCGTCCACGCTAATCCCCAAAGCAGCTCAGGGTCTGTGACCTCACGTGACGACTGACCACTGACGAGACCAGAGACCAGGGCCCCAAATATATACCAGAGACCAGGGCCTCAAGTATATACCAGAGACCAGAGCCTCAAGTCTATACCAGGGATCAGGGTCTGAAATATATACGAGACCAGGGCCTGAAATATATACGAGACCAGAGCCTGAAATAT
The DNA here is from genome assembly GCF_038502225.1 of Cherax quadricarinatus. Lineage (NCBI taxonomy): Eukaryota > Metazoa > Arthropoda > Malacostraca > Decapoda > Parastacidae > Cherax > Cherax quadricarinatus. Next base: position 1,948,176 of record NC_091317.1, read on the forward strand.
ATACGAGACCAGGGCCTGAAATATATACGAGACCAGGGCCTGATATATATATACCAGGGATCAGATCCTGAAGTTTATACCGGGGACCAGGGCCTGAAATATATACCAGAGACCAGGGCCTGAAATATATACCAGGGCCCAGGACCTGAAGTATATACCAGGGACCAGGGCCTGAAGTATATACCAGGGACCAGTGTCTGAAATATATACCAGGGACAAGGGTCTGAGCCCCTGAAGTATATACCAGGGCCCGAAGTATATACCAGGGACCAGGTCCTGAAGTGTATTCCAGGGACCAGGGCCTGAAGTATATACCACGGACCAAGGCCTGAAGTATATACCAGGGCCTTTTTGGATAACCCCAAAAAGTCACTTTGACTTTTTGGGGTTATCCTAGGTTAGTTTAGTTTAATATGTTTATTATGCACCCCATACCTATCCTGTGGGTGGAAGTCAAAAGATTACAGAGGTACATCATAGGTCCAGGGACTGGGCCCCGAAGCTTTGATAGCTGAACAAGGTACAAAGGTAATGAACTCAAGTTACAAACCTGGAGAGAGTTCCAGGGGTAAATAAGTAAGTACTTATGTTTATACGTGGCTACAATCATGAACAAATTATAGAGTAATGAGCAATTCACACTTCCACACCCGGTCACAACTGTAATGAGTTATTGGTGAAAATATTAATTGTTGGGTTACACACACACACACACACACACACACACACACACACACACACACACACACACACACACACACACACACACACACACACACACACACACACACACACACACACACACACACAGAGGCACATATAACAGGAAGGGCACTACAATGGATCAGAAAATACCTAACAGGGAAGTAACAACGAGTCATGGTACTTGATGAGGTATCACAGTGGGCGCCTGTGACGAGCGGGGTCCCACAGGGGTCAGTCCTGGGACCAGTGCTATTCTTGGTATATGTGAACATAACGGAAGGGATAGACTCAGAAGTGTCCCTGTTTGCAGATGTTGTGAAGTTAATGAGAATTAAATCAGATGCGGACAGGACAGGTCTACAAAGAGACCTGGACAGCCTGGATGCGTGGTCCAGCAACTGGCTCCTAGAATTTAACCCTGCCAAATGCAAAGTCATGAAAATCGGAGAAGGGCAAAGAAGACCGCAGAGTATAGGCTAGGAGGCCAAAGACTGCAAACCTCACTCAAGGAGAAAGATCTAGAAGTACATCGCCAGAAGCACTCATTAACCAGATAACTGCTGCGGCACATGGGCGCCTGGCAAACCTGAGAACAGCGTTCCGGTACCTCAGTAAGGAATTGTTCAAGTCTTTATACACTGTGTACGTCAGGCCCATACTGGAGTACGCAGCACCAGTTTGGAACTCACACCTGGCCAAACACGTCAAGAAATTAGTGAAAGTGAAAATTTGCAACAAGGCTAGTTCCAGAGCTAAAAGGAATGTCCTATGAAGAAAGGTTAAGGGAAATCGGTCTGACGACACTGGAGGACAGGGGTCAGGGGAGACATGATAACGACATACAAAATACTGTGTGGAATAGACAGGGTGGACAGAGACAGGATGTTCCAGAGATGGGACACAGAAACAAGGGGTCACAATTGGAAGCTGAAGACTCAGATGAGTCAAAGGGATGTTAGGAAGTATTTCTTCAGCTACAGAGTTGTTAGGAAGTGGAATAGTCTGGCAAGCGATGTAGTGAAGGCAGGAACCATACACAGTTTTGAGACGAGGTAATGATAAAGTTCATGGAGCAGGGAGAGGGAGGACCTAGTAGCAGTCAGTGAAGAGGCGGGGCCGGGAACTGAGTCTCGACCCCTGCAACCACAATTAAGTGAGTACAATTAGGTGAGTACACACACACACTGATAGGGCTTCTGCATGCAGAAGCCCTATCAGACCATTGTGGAGCCCGAGAAAAAGAGAGAATCACATCAGGAGCAAGCAAGGGGCTGTAGAAAATGAAAGAGCTAAGCTATATGTGGAAACCATAACAGACCACAGCAGAGCCCAAGGAAAGCTGAGAAGGAAAAATGACAGGCCACTGGGCCCAAGGACAATAGATAGTGAAGAAACTGAAGAAAGAAAAGCTGCAATGGAGAAAACTAAATCAAATCAGTGGATACAAAGGGATATGCAGTGGGAGATTGAAAGGGAGAGGTCAGCCTTTGTTTATGGGCTCCAGGAAGTTGAAGGGAAAACTTATGAAGCAAGAAGACAAGGGGAGAAAAATGCGATCGAAAGCATCATAAAAGGAATAGAAGATGACATGACCCAGTTAGCAAATTTTTTGGAAAATAGGGGGGTTTGCTAGAAGAACCCCGCCAGTGAAAGTGATTTTCAAGGTAGAATCGACTCGGAACAGGATCCTGCAGGAGAAAGCAAGACTAAGGGACATGCTGGCGTACCGGAAGGTGTATCTCGACGATGACGGAACACAAGAAAAAAGGCAGAAACTGAGATTTTAGATTAGTTTTTGCCACTGAAGTGGCTAGTTTATTGTGCACCCCATCCATTCTGTGGACGGTAGTGCAAGAGCATATGGATACACAAAAGGCCTAGGAACTAGGAACCAAAAGGGTTAACAGTTGTATATATGGGCTTTTATTTATGTACATATCTTCAGTTCACTTATTTGTTACATTCAAATTTAGGAAATTTGCTTAGTATATCTGGTATCTTATTTTCATTAATAAGATATCTTGACATGTCACATAGGTTATTCTGTGTCTCTGTATTCCTCAATAAGTGGAAAATTAAGCATAAGTGGAAAATTAAGTTCAAGACAGTGACCATATGCCTGATCACATAATTTGCATTTAGTCTGATCATCATCTGTGTGTCTCCCAAACTGCCAAAAGTACTTGTAACCAAGCCTAAACCTGGCCACTACAACATCAGTCAGTCTGTTATAGATCTACTCAGGCTTCTAACTGCATTCCTATAACAATCATTTTCATTATTTACTTCTCTTATATTATTTCCAATGCTAGACACAGATATACCAAAGTTATATTCTACATTCTCCTTCTGGGTACTCTTCTTAGCTGACATATCAACTTTATCATGAAGGAGTAATCCAGTGTGTGTGACGGGATCCATAGCAATTGTACATTAATTCCTTTGTCCCTGATTTTTGAGTATCTATACCTGGCTTCTCCAGTGAGCATGTTGTTGGAGTCATTATATGAGTCAAGAGCCTTCAATGATGACATAGAATCAGTAATGATGATAGAGTCAAGTTCAGTGTCATAGGTTAGCTTTAGCGCCATTAGGATTGCAAACAATTCAGTTTGCAGTGTAGACGCCCAGTTGTTAATTCTTATGCCTAACTTAACAAATTTATTATCATTCTTAGCTAGGGAGGTGGCAACAAGAGCAGATGCAGCCCTGCCGGAAGACTTCTGTTTAGATCCATCAGTGTATATAACTTGTAATAACTTATTACTACCAGCTAGGCGAGAAACTTCTTCTTGAGCAGTTGCTTTAACAAGTGATTTAAGGAAGGGATTACTAGCAATGAGCTTCTTGGGAGGGACTTGCAGGTATGTGATATTAAATGAACACATCTTCCATAGAGGGGTGAAATGCTCTCGATGCCTACAGTGATACAGTTCATGCAGGTTATAAAACTTAATGCAATTGCACGTTTTCACAATCCATTTAGATCTGTGTATATTTACCTCTAAACACTTGGTAAGATTCATTGTGACAGTGTCTGGTTCATTTCTTAACATTCTCATACCAAGTACAGTGTTAATCTCAACAATCCTATCACTGATACTAGAAATACCAAGCTCCTTCCTCATATTAAGAACCTTTGTAGATTTGGGACACCCAAGAATAATTCTGAGAGCTTCATTTTACATTAACTCCAAGGGTCGGAGAGAACTTTCTCTAGCTAATATCAACATGGGAGCAGCATAATCAATTAAGGACCTAACATAGGCTATGTACATCATTCTCACGATTCTCACATTAGCACCATAGTTGAGGTTGTAGCCAGCAACAGCTTAGAGAGCATTTAGCCTATCTTTGCATTTCTTATTTAGTTGTGGTATAGTGGATTTGTTAAAGGGTACATCTACACCAAGATATCTGTAAGTTTTAACGTAGCTAATGTTTTCACCCTGCAAATAGATGGGTGGGGGATGTCGTTTGCTTGTTAATATCTTTGTTTTAGAGGAAGATATTATGAGGCCTAGTCAATTACAAATTGCTTGAGCTTCATTAAGAATGGTGCTCATCTTCTTATGCCCTGTTGTATGTATCATGATGTCATCAGCATAACTTATAGCTATATGTTTAGGTGAGGCAGGTAGAGCATTTAGGAGAGCACTAATCAGAATATTAAATAGCATGGGACTAAGAACTCCTCCCTGCTGTGTACCTAAAGACATTTCTTTTGACTCACTTCTAAAGCCTTGGTAGAAGACAGAGGATACTCTATTTGACAGGTATCCTATTATCCAGCAGAGTAAGCTACCACCAATAGAGAGATGGTACAAAGACGAAAGGAAGAAAGAGAGGTGAAGATGGAGATGTACAGGAGAACCCAGATTCAGGAGGAAGATCAAATACAGCTTCCCTCACAACCACCTACAGAAGCCCCCCAACCAGGACAACCCCAATGCAACCAAACATTCTAATCCAAAACACACATGCCATATTCAATACCCCCACCCACATCAATACAAACTCCACCCCGACAACAACCACCCATAGTTTCTTATCAGGTCTTCCCCTTCCCTAACCCCAACATACCCCCCAGACCACAGTTTTAGAAAAGAAGTTGAAGGTGTGGTATACAAATGCAGACAGAATAACAAATAAGTGCGAGGAGTGGCATGAAAGAATCAAGGAGACATCCCCAGACATAATAGCACTCACAGAAACAAAACTCACCAGGATGATAACAGATGCAATCTTTCCACCCTGATATCAAATCCGGAAAATCGTAGAGGGACTAGTACCGAACTTGCACACGAAAATCACTCTCTACGAAAGCAAAAGGCTCGGCAGACGATGCAACACCCCCCCAATGAAAAGCAGGGGTGTCACTAGCACGTTAACAGACAACACAATAAGTGTCAGGGGCCCAAGACTGTTCAACTGCTTTCCAGCATACATAAGGGGGATTATCAATAGACCCCTGGCTGTCTTCAAACAGGCACTGGACAAGCACCTAAAGTTGGTACCTGACCAGCCGGGCTGTGGTTCATACGATGGATTGTGTGCAGTCAGCAGTAACAACCTGGTTGATCAGGCCCTGATCCCCCATGAGGCCTGGTCACAGACCGGGCCATTGACCCCCGGAACTCTCTCCAGGCAAACTCCAGGAGGAGAGGGGGAGGAGGTATTGCACGGCTCATTAAAAACCAGAGGGGATTTAAGAAAATGGAAGGAATGGATGGCATGGGCAAAAGGGACTACTTAGTAGGAACAATCCAGTCTGAGGGCCATAAGGTGGTAATTGCAGTAATGTAGAACCTGCCACAGAACTACAGGAGGCCAAGAGAAGAATACGATGAGAACAACAGAGCAATGGTCGACACACTAGCCGAGGTGGCCAGAAGAGTCCAAAGGGCGGGGGGAGCAAAGTTACTAGTTATGGGTGATTTCAATCACGAGGAGATTGACTGGGAAAACCTGGAGCCCCATGGGGATCCTGAAACATGGAGAGCCAATATTATGGATGTGGTGCTGGAAAACCTCATGCATCAACATGTTAGAGACACTACCAGAGAGAGAGAGAGAGGGGAGGATGATCCAGCAAGACTGGACCTTGTATTCACCTTGAGTAGTTCGGACATCGAGGATATCATGTATGAAAGGCTCCTAGGAGCTAGTGATCATCTGATTCTGTGCTTTGACTACATAGTTGAGCTACAAGTGGAGAAAGTAGCAGGGACAGGATGGAAAAAAAACAAACTACAAAATGGGGGACTGCACAGGCATGAAGAACTTCCTGTAAGACGTTCAGTGGGAGAGAGAACTGGCAGGAAAGCCAGTAAAAGAATTGATAGAATATGTGACAACAAAGTGCAAGGAACCAGAGGAGAGGTTTGTTCCCAAGGGAAACGGAAATAATGGGAAGACCAAAACGAGTCCTTGGTTCACTCAAAGGTGTAGGGAGGCAAAAACTAGGTGTACTAGAGAATGGAAAAGGTACAGAAGACAAAGGACCCAGGAAAATAAAGAGATCAGCCAAAGAGCCAGAAATGAATATGCACAGATAAGAAGTGAGGCTCAGCGACAATATGAAAATGACATAGCATCGAAAGTCAAGTCTGATCCGAAGCCGTTGTATAGCCACATCAGGAGGAAAACAGCGGTCAAGGACCAGGTTATCAGACTGAGGAAGGATGATTGGGAGTTCACAAGAAACAACCAAGAGGTATGTGAGGAGCTCAACACGAGATTTAAAGAAGTATTTACAGTGGAAACTGGTAGGACTCCAGGAAATCAGAACAGGGAGGTACACCAACAAGTGCTGAATGTGGTACACATAACCGAGGAGGAGGTGAAGAAGCTGCTATGTGAACTCGATACCTCGAAGACGGTGGGACCAGACATCTCTCTGTGGGTCCTTAGAGAGGGAGCAGAGATGCTGTGTGTACCACTAACAAAGATTTTCAATACATCCATTGAAACTTGGCAACTCCCTGAGGTATGGAAGATGGCAAACGTAGTCCCAATTTTTAAAAAAGGAGACAGACAAAAGGCATTAAACTACAGACCTGTGTCACTAACGTGTATAGTATGCAAAGTCATGGAGAAGATAATCAGGAGGAGTGTGGTGGAGCACCTGGAAAGAAACAAGTGTATAATCGACAACCATCACGGTTTCAGGGAAGGAAAATCCTGTGTCACAAACCTACTGGAGTTTTATGACAAGGTGACAGAAGTAAGACAAGAGAGAAGGAGGTGGATAGACTGCATTTTCTTGGAATGCAAAAAAGGCCTTTGACATGGTTCCTCACAAGAGGTTAATGGAAAAGCTAGAGGATCAGGCAAACATAACAAGAAAGGCACTGCAATGGATCAGAGAATACCTGACAGGGAGGCAACAACGAGTCATGGTACGTGACGACGTGTCAGAGTGGACGCCTGTGACAAGCAGGGTCCCACAGGGGTCAGTCCTAGGACCTGTGCTGTTTTTGGTATACTGTGTGAATGACATAACGGAAGGGATAGACTCAGAAGTGTCCTAGTTTGCAGATGATGTGAAGTTAATAAGGAGAATCAAATCGGTCGAGGATCAGGCAGGACTACTAAGTGACCTGGACAGGCTACAAGCCTGGTCCAGCAAATGGCTCCTTGAATATAACCTTGCCAAATGCAAAGTCATGATGAACGGGGAAGGGCAAAGAAGACCGCAGGCACAGTATAGTCTAGGCGGCCAAAGACTGCAAACCTCACTCAAGGAGAAAGATCTTGGGGTGAGCATAATACCGAACACGTCTCCGGAAGCACACGTGAACCAGATAACTGCTGCAGTATATGGGCGCCTGGCAAACCTGAGAATAGCATTCCGATATTTCAGTAAGGAATCGTTCAAGAGTCTGTGCACAGTGTACGTCAGGCCCATACTGGAATATGCAGCACCAGTTTGGAACCCACACCTGGTCAAGCACGTCAAGAAATTAGAGACAGTACAGAGGTTTGCAACAAGGAGCTCAGGGGAATGTCCTATTAAGAAAGGTTGAGGGAAATCGGCCTGACGACACTAGAGGACAGGAGGGTCAGGGGAGACAAGATAACAACATACATAATACTGCGTGGAATAGATAAGGTGGACAAAGACAGGATGTTCCAGAGAGGGAACACAGAAACAAGGGGTCACAATTGGAAACTGAAGACTCAGACGAGTCACAGAGATGTTAGGAAGTATTTCTTCAGTCATAGCGTCGTCAGGAAGTGGAATAGACTAGCAAGTTATGTAGTGGAGGCAAGACCCATATATAGTTTTAAGACGAGGTATGGCAAAACTCAGGGAGCAGAGAGAGAGAGATGACCTAGTAGCGATCAATGAAGAGGTGGGGCCAGGAGATGAGTCTCGACCCCTGCAACCACAATTAGGTGAGTACAATTAGGTGAGTACACAAATAGGTGAGTTCACACACCACACACGAGTATACATACACACACGAGCAGCTATGTATGATAATCTATGTAACCGTATTTGCGTACACCCGAATTATTGAGCAAATGGCTGTTTTGGAAGATGTTAATAAAAATAATACATTCGTTTTGGCATAAATGGCACATCAAAGCCTATTAACATTTAGTTTTAAGCTGTGTAAGACACTTGGCCAATCACAGCAGTGTAAACAAAAACTTGTCATCCCCATATCCACCGCTGGAGAAGTAAGGTTATTACGTTCATCACTGCAGAAAATTTACAGGATATATACAGTGTGAAATATATACAGCGAAAGTTGTACAGTGAGAGGGATATACTCTGAGAGATGAATTTACTTAAGAACTCCAGTATTCTTGATGTTATGAATGACACAGCCTTATTGGCCCATATACAGTCGACAGGGTTTAACCTAAGAAACTAAACTAAAAAATGTTCTACAATATATAATCCTCATGTATTTAGGTCACCACCAAGCAAGATAGAACAATTATAACAGAGGGATTAGTACCAAACCTGCACACGAAACTCCCTATGACAGCAAAAAACTCGGCAGACAGTGTAACATTCCCCCAATGAAAAGCAGAGGTGCCATTAGTACAATAAGAGACAACAATAAGTATCAGGGGTCCAAGACTGTTCAACTGCCTTCCAGCATACATAAGGGAGATTACCAATAGACCCCTGGCTGTTTTCAAGAAGGCAGTGATCAGGCACCTAAAGTACCTGACCAGCCGGGCTGTGGTTCGTACGTCGGGTTGCGTGCGGCCAGCAGTAACATCCTGGTTGATCACGCTCTGATCCACCATGAGGCCTAGTCACAGACCGGGCCGCGGGGGCGTTGACCCCCGAAACCCTCTCCAGGTATCATTACTGCGTGGTCAGGAATAATAATTATATCCTAGCCAGTGTAATTGTTTATGCCTTCACATGAGCACTGTACAATTATATTACAGTACAGTGAAGAAACTGGGTACTCATATTTGTGTTATATTGCACAACCGTATTTTGTAATAGCATTATTAGTCTATCTGGGAGTTTTATATTGGACAAAGCTCTCGCTTCACACACGGAGGGCCCGGGTTCGATACCCGGCGGGGTAGAAACATTTCGACGTGTTTCCTTACACCTGTTGTGCTGTTCACCACCTAGCAGCAAATAGGTACCTGGGTGTTAGTCGACTGGTGTGGGTCGCATCCTGGGGGAGTTAGTTTAATATGTTTATTATGCACCCCATACCCATCCTGTGGGCGGTAGTCAAAAGATTACAGAGGTACATAATTGGTCCAGGGACTGGACTCCAAAGTTTTGACAGCTGGGGGACAAAACTGAGAACCACAATGGAAATAAGACAGACAGTCCTCGATGACACACTGACTTTCCTGGGTGGCTAACCCTCCGGGGTTAAAAATCCTAACGAAATCTTATCTTAAACTCCAGATTTACTGGAAATATTCTTTATTTGTAGAAGGTATCTGCACACTGTAGTGTAGATGATGATATTAAAAATTGAAAAAAAAAAAAATCACTGAGCTACTTGGTACTCAAAATTGGTGCCATGACGACTAAAGTCTCACTAACGAAGTTATTCTGAAGGAAGTATTTCCTCACTATCATTGTGCCACACCGCATTTATTATCAGTTAAAAATTTTTCCTTGTTATTTGTTCTTTTGTCAGTAATCATCTTCCAAAATGATTATTTGGTGTCGCTGTCTTTCAATCAACACTTCTTCTCTAAACAAGGCAAGGAACAAAATTATTATCATTATTCTAACTTGATAATAAATAATTGCTAGTTTACACAGAAACTTTTTTTTTATTTTACGTATGTTGTCTTTTGTAATTCTGTCAGTATAAGTACAATGTGTCGTTGTCATTCTGGGGGATCTAAGAGACAGTAGTGGTATTAGATACAGCAGTTGCTGCATTTGATTAGATTCTATTAACTTGGTTGATGCTTTTCTGTTACCACTATTTTTGTGGGGACGGAATTTGTTTGGTTACTATCAGACAGGTGTAACACAAACAAGGCGGATTATACTCATGACACACCAGTGCCAGTGGAGTCGGAGCATTTAGGCATCTGTGTGACGGCGTAAGAAGCAGCAAGATGTCTGAGGACTACGGCAGTGTGACGCTGAGTGATGAAGACAGTGAGGAAGATGCCCAATACCACCACTACGCCTATGGTAGACAGCCTACAGAACTACAGGTGACAGTAGCCCCTCTTATCTCCTAACTACATTAATATGACACGAATACTTCATAACTGCAATCATGCACTTCTCACATTAAATCATAATTCATCGCTGTAGGTTTATATAACCATATGCCTCTTGTAAACAATTTAGAAATTTTAAACAGCAGTTTTTTAAAATTGTTCCATTAACCTAAATAAAAGTTACCTATTTGTTTGCTCTTTATTTTAAACTGTTCACGCTACTACTGTTGCTACCATTTTGATTAGAAAAACCCTCTAAGGAACTTAGTATGTATATGCATACTAAATAGAAAATACTAAAAAAGTTTCACTGTGTTAAATAGATGTGATTGGGTGGGTGTGCTGGGTGAGGTGAACCTGCCTAACATGGGCCAATAGGCATACTGCAAAGCTCCACTGTTCTTGTGTGTACAGAACAGGATATTCTGTATGTAGGAAATTCATAAGACGGAAATTAGGGACTAGCCACTTATCAAGGCTGGGAGACTGATCACCTCAAAATTACCTCTCCACTTCTGTCTGCAGTGTCATAATTACCTGTGTTTGACTGAGGAGTCTAGTGCACAGGCAAAATGTTTTAACAAAGATGCTTAAGTGTTGCATGTATGTCTTTATAATGTAAGACATTTTTAATGGATGTTGACCCCCAGCAAAGGAGCAGATAAGATAGCAAAATGGTTATTAAAAAATGTGAAGAACCGGGTTATCCACTCTCAGAATGTTTTGAAATTTTACTACAAGAAGGTAAACTGGCAAAGCAATGGAAGTGGCACACATTGTCCAATATCTAAGAAAGGTAACAGGGAAGACCCCTTAAATTACAGGCCAGTTTTGCTGACATTTGTAAAAATATTGGAAAAAAGTAATTAAAGTGGATAAAACTCTTGGAAAGGAATAACCTACAAACAAATTTAATTTTAAATTATCACAACTGTATGTCTATGGTAATCATGTGCTCAGTGTAAATGTACGAATTTAAAGCAGCATTCTGTAAGAACACCTGTTTATTTAACACAAATAAAGCTTGCTTTCTTTCCATTGCAACACAGGCAAGTTCTTTGAGAACTACAAACAAGATATATAATTTTTTTTTTTTATATTTTATTTAAAAGGACACAGTACAAGATATAAATAAATAAAAGAACACAATTATTAACCGTTTGAAAATACAATGACCTACCATTAACCCCATAGAATACCACAAGTGTTACATTCATATTGTATTAAAGAATATACCATCACCGAACAATGAAACGAACAGGATAACACCTGCTCAGAAAAAACATCAACAAATTCTAAACCTACAAATCATGCCTATTATACAGTACAGTAAAACCTCCTTGCACAAAGTACACAGATGATATGATGCAGCATACGAAGGATAAAATTATACATTACAATAATTAAACAAAGGCTAACCTAACCCTACAATAAAATTGCAAAGACATACCACATTAATACTTCCCGCAAATAGCAGGAATCTCTTAACATAATAAAGAGCGAGAGAGCTCCAGCACCGAACAAAAAAAAATTAGCAAAAACCAAAAACTCAAAAATTTTATGTCTGTGTCCACATAAATCCCCCACAACTCTGTACAATTAGACCCCTTGCACAAAGTGCACATTAAATATTATTTAACATACAAAATTAAAATTATACAGAACATTAATTTTAACATTATGCAAACCTAAGCCTACAATAAACATTACATTGATACATCTCACAATGAAACTCCTCACATAAACACTGGGCAGGAAACACCCTCAAGTAAAAGACATAACATTATATACGCAAGTACAACCCATACAACTAACAAAATCCTAACATAAGGTATCAAAACTGTCTAGTTACAGGACATAAAAAACCTTATCTCCCTATTTGAAACACTAGTACATCATTGCTGATTTTTTTTTTTTTTTTATATATAAACGGTCTAAAAGATAATATATAAACAAATAATTAGCATATAATTATAATTCTCATTGTCTAAAGACTCGCCGCACTTCGTGCCGGCACATACTACCCCCCCCCCTTTTCCCTATTATCAATGTTATTATACTGAGCATTATCATGGGAATAAAAATTCCTCATGCACATACAGTAGTCATAATTAAAAATATTGACATACAAGTTCGTACATGTTCCATCCTTGTTTTTTCCCCAATAACACCATTGAAAAAAACCAGTTTACAATCTCATAGAAACCCCATTAAGGGCATCACACAATAAAATTGCCCACTCCTAACCTAATACCTCACTATCCATTATAATTCATATATCATTACATAACATGATTAGGTACATAGAAAAAGGTGTCATTATATGTGATTATAAAATTGACTAAACCAAAGATCATGATTTCATATATAAAACATAGCAGAAAATTTTTCCCACAAAGCAACTGTGCAGGGTGACAGCACTTCACAAACATAAGTTATACAACGATCAAGTTAACTTGTGTGCTTATCTTAACATCATTCTGCTCTAAACCCGAGATCCCAAGGTTTAGTCATCATGATTTTTAAGGTTATCCTGTATGCAGTGAACATAACCATAGATTCCAAATCCTCATTCATCACCCTTCCACTCTATTCATAACCCTCCCACCATCCACACTACAAAGAAGCCTAAACCAACCCACCCTCATGCATCCCCCGGTAGGAGACCAACCCTTTGCCCGCCCCCTGGGTTCATGAGGAGAAGGCCCCCCACAGTGAGATTCCGGTAACCCTCCGAAAAGCTAACTACCCACCTCCCACCATAGACTTGCCTATTCCTACACATAGTTCTATAAAATCTCGCTGCTAACGCTTTTATCCTCAACTCTCCCCTAACCTCCCTCATCCCCCAAGATACATGTAAATAATCCGTCATAACATACATTAAGGCTCTACCCACATCACCCGGCACCCCAGTTACATCCAACATTAAGGCCCGTAGGAATGGCCATTGCCCCCCCCCCAAAAATCTGATAACTCTCACCATCCATAACCTCACCCCCTCCAAAGAGGGACAAAAATATACCGCATGAAAGGCCGTTTCGATGTCCCCACAATGCAAGCATGAGTCCTCTCTCACAAGACCCATTTTATATAACACATCCCTAGAGGCCAATATTCCCATCAGAAAACGATATACTAACTCTCGTACCCTCGCTGGTATTCTAAGCAACCCAAACTTCCTCCATATGCTTATCCAGTCATATGTTGGATATACAGCAAGTCCCTGTAAGACACCCTTGCCTACCACAGCACCCACCATTCGTTTGACCTTTAACGTGGACACCTGTTTAACATGTAATAAAACCCTCAACATATCCTCACAATACCTCAAATCCCTTCCACACCACCATCTTCGTGCATCCTCCATTACCCTACCTACCCTGACTCCTCTATTCCCCCCAGTCCGAATATATCTTTGTTTAATATATAAAGCCATTACTCTATGACCCAATGACATCAGGCCAAGACCCCCACGTCTCCCCTCCGTCATCACCACGTCCTTGCTCAACCATGCCCTCCCAAACCCCCACACATACCTTAGAACCTTCCTCTGGATTTCTGCAATATCCTCTGCTCTTAAAGGGAACACCTCAGCCACTCCCCACACCTTACTGTAAACCAGAGAGTTGACCACTAAAACTCTCTGCTGTAATGTTACATCCCTAGCCCTTAAGCCTCCTAGCCTACCCAAAACCCTGCTCGTAACTAATTCCGAATTTATCTTCCTACTTTCCTGCACTTCCGCCATGTACCATATTCCACAAACCTTAATTCTGTCCACTACTGACCATCCCAACCCCTCCCCCAAGCCCCCTCCCACCCAATCCCCCACCTCTAATAGTCTCGACTTCATTAAATTAACTCTCATACCCGTGGCGTCCCCAAAAATCTGAATGATTCCACCAACTTTCCTTAGATCTTCCTCATGCCTTACCAGCACGGTAGTATCATCTACGTACCCCACAATCCCCCCCCTCCCACCCCCCCTAATCCCATGTTCAATCATCACCTCATCCACCAGCCCATAAAATGGATTCTGTACGCAGGCAAACAATAACTGAGAGAGTGGACAGCCCTGCCTCAAACCTCTCTCCATCAGTACTGGGTCCCCCAACTTACCATTAACCTGTACCCTAATAACTGCTCCCTCATACAAGGTTTGCACCCATCTCACCACCTTCTCCCCCAAACCCAGCTGTTCCAAACAAACTTTTAAGAAATCCCTATTCACACAATCATACGCATTAGCCCAATCTAATCCAAGTATTCCCCCTCCGGTGCAGTCCTCAATAAAATCCCTTATTTGACTATGCCCGTCCCTCATACTTCTTCCCGGAATGCCAAACTGTCCCCCATGTACCACTGATCCTAGAACCTTCTTCAGTCTATTGCCCAGAATTTTAGCATAAATTTTATAATCTGCACACATTAAGGATATTGCTCTATAATCATTCAATACTTTCCCATCCTTCTTCTTCGGCACCAACACAACGATCCCTGTTTTCTGGGTCTTCCCCATCCTCCCACTGCTCCACATATGATTCAAGACTTCCACTAACCCATACCTAATGCATTCCCAATAAACTCTATAAAAATCATTCGGTATTCCATCAATGCCCGGCGTCTTACCCTGACTCATCCCGTAAACCGCCTCCCCCACCTCCTCCTCACTAATACTACCCTCCAGCATTTCCTGTTCCTCTTGTCCCAATACAATAGTATTCTGCATAACCCCAAATACCTCCTCACTGACAACTTCCTTGTTCCTCCTCCATTTCTCCCTAAACCAATAATCAGCATAACCACTAATATCATCTGTATCAGTAAGACCTTGACCCACCACATAACCCCCCCCCCCCCCATCAGCGACCACTAGATGCGCTATGGTAGTCACCATCTGCCTTTCCCTAAATTTTCTTAGGACATAACCTGATGGTCGATCACCCTTTAACACCTCCTCTAATCCTGCCCTAACTCTAATCGCGTTAAACCTTTCATTATGTAATCCTTCAATCCTACTCCTTAAGCCATCCACCTCACCTCGCACATCTTCCCTTCCCCCCCCGTCATAAACAGCATTCAGCTGTCCCTCCAGGTAGTTTTGCAAACCATATCTCCACCTTGCCTGTTCCTTTCCACGTATCCTAAAAAACTCTGCTATTGCTGTCTTTGCTCGCATCTCCCACCAGTCAAGCAAATCCATCCCACCATCCCTACCCTCCCAGCAATGTCTCCACCATTCCTCAAAGGATGAGCCTTCATCCCCCTCCTGCAGAAGCCTCACATTCAATTTCCAATACCCAGCATATATGCGAACTATACCATCCACCCGCAGATCAGCTATCACCGCCCTATGATCCGAAAAACCGACATCAAAAGCCCTCACTCTCTCCACACCAATCCCCTGCATCACATATATCCTATCTAACCTCGCCCCATAATTCCCACGAATAAACGTGTGCTCCACCCCATACTCCCCCCTGCCCACCACATCTACAACACCTACATCCCTCAACACATCCCGTAGTGCACCCAAAACACATCCTGCCCCCCTCGGCGTCACATCCCCATACCTAATCACACAGTTCCAATCACCTCCAAGTACAGTTATGGAAGGTAAACCCCGCAAATAATACATCAAAACATCACGTACAAAATCAACTTTAACTCTAACATTGTTACATGCTGGCATATATACACCAATGAAACATACTCTCCTCACCCCCCAGTGCCCATCTACCCTTACAACCCTCCCCCCTCCCCCCTCCCAACCCATGACACGCAATGGGCTGGTCTCCTTTACAGCTACTGCTACCCCTCCTTTTAATTGCAAAGCATTACTGACAAACATTTTATAACCCCTCAAACTCAATTCACTCCCTAACCTATGGTTATGCTCCTGCAAAAAACATACATCCACATCAAACCTTCGTAAAAACCACTCTAACCAAACCCTTTTTACCTCAGATTTAAGCCCATTGACATTTATTGTGACACACTTGAATTTGCTAGAAGAGGGGCTTACCCCTATGCCGCTGTATCTTACTCACTTCACCTTTCTCAGTACCTGTACCATTTTTATCCTTTTTTCTAACCTGGCCTCCAGCCCCTCCTTGCCCCCCCCCACTGATCTTCCCCGGTACACCCCCTCCCCTGCCTACCTTTTCCCCTACAACTACCCATGACTTCTTCCCGGGTCTCTGCCCAGGTGTTAAAACCTCATCGAGGTCAAAAGCACCCGCAGTCCTTTTTCGTGAGCTCTCACTCACACACAAATCTACTTCCTGCACATCCTCCTGATGGACTTCCACCACCACTTCCATGTCCTCTCTGGCATTCCTCGAACCCTTCACCTGTTCCTGCTGCTCAACCATCAGCTGTATCTCACTTGACTTCTCAGGACCATCCTCCCCGGCCACCGTCTCGTCGAAGAACTCCTTCAGCACCGCATCCAGCAACTTCTCCTGGGTAGACTCTTCCACGTCCACCCGTCCCTCAGGCGATGGGGGCCCCTCCCCTGTCACCTCTGGGATGGTAACACAGGTACCGACCGTCGATACTTCCCGTTCTACCTCTTCACTCCATCGACCACTCGTCACTGGTTCCACCTCTCCCAACTCAGGCATCAACTCACATGGTCTCTGCTCCACTGCCAACGTACCAGGAGCCCTGGTAGGCTGCCTTCTAGGACAGTGAGCTGCCATATGATCATATGAGCCACAAAGTCGACAGGTCTTTCTCTGGCCGGCATAGTGTACAAAAACCTGCGTCCTGGACTCCACCAACATGACGTAGGATGGTATAGGCCTAGCCAACGTCATTTTGAGGGTATAAGAGCCCTCAGGTCGTCCCTTATATGGCCCTTCTGTCCATACTCCCATCGTTGCCGAATGGACTTTACCGTAGTTGTTGAATACCTCCTGTATACTATACGCCGTCGCCTCGAAAGGGACATTCCTGACCTTCACCCACGTATAGTACCTGGATACGTCATGCATAACGACGTCCACTGCCGAGTTCACCGTCACCTTCCTCTCCTGATACTCTTCAACAAGTCTGTCGTAGACGCCGGTACGATTCAGTTTTAGGAATACTCTGGTCATCCCATTCAAGGCAACACCATATACTTCCTCGTTGGGGACACCATAGGCGTCCCTGATGATAGCAGGTAGCAATGTATGCATCGTTGCTCCAGTAAGCGTGCCACGTACCAGCTGTATACAAACAGTGTTAATCCGTTGTCCCACTCGGTACGCCATTTTGTCTTCTAGTTGCTATAGGTCACCACCAGAGGGCAGGTGTAGCTACTAGGCGTGCGTCCTCTCTCCCCGGAGGTCGAGAGACGAATGAAGATATATAATTAGTATGTATGCAAGTGTGACTTTTTCTAATGCACAGAGCACTGAATGACCTTTTGTCCCCATCTCTCTTTGCCCATCAGAAAAGTGCCATCAGTATTTAACAGCATTCTTTTATTCCATTCCCAGTTTCAACTTTTATTCTGTATCTGTACTAGCTAGATTACCTTAATTGCTCTCTCAAAATATTACTTAATTGGGAATTGCATCATGCATTTTACTAATGTGCATTAATATACAATAGTAAAATGATATGTAGTTATGTTGTTACCTTTTTTAAAATTTTGTTTACAGGGTACAGTGTCAAAATGGACCAACTATATTCATGGATGGCAGAACAGATATATGGTGCTAAAAGATGGCACCATGAGCTACTACAGGAATCCAGATGAAACAGCGTTTGGTTGTCGAGGTTCCATAAGTGTTCAGAAAGCTCATGTAAAGGTAAGCATCATTTTAGTTCGAAAACTGTTGACATAGGAATACAGTATATGAGTTTATTTTGTTGCGTATATAGGAAGTGGCAAAATTCTGTATTTGCTTAGTTAATAATCAAAGAAGCTTGGTCATCGACAGTGGTGACAGTAGAAAGAACTTCTGTAATGTATAAATAATGTAATTTATTGCAGTGGAAATACTGCACTAGAAATCTTCCCTCGTAAGTCATGTGTGTCGCAAAACTGTGGTGTTTGGATGTATGTAGGTATAATTTATTGCATTAGAGATGAAACACTTGAATTCTTTCCTTGTAAGCCATGTTGCAAAAGAGAGCAAGGAGTTGGTAACCCCTTCTGTATTTAATTATTAAAATGCTGATGAAGAAAATTTTGAAACAGGTGTTTGGATGTGCATATGTTTAGCACAGATAAGAAAGACTTGTTAATATTATGAATGAAAAAAATGGTGCTCTAGCATTAAGTGAAGCAAAGCTAAAAGGGGTGTATCTGAAGGCAGGAGGGGTAGAGGATATCCCAGGAATGGTTGGAGAGAAAGAGTAAAAGAGACTGAATTTTAGGTGCTTGAGCATCCAGCAGTGCTAAATTGGAGTGAATGGAGACAAGTAGTTTTTAGTGGATGTGCTGTTGGAGTGTGAGGAAGATGATCTTCTTGAAGGGATTTACAGAAACAGCTAACTGACTTGAGTCCTGAAGGTGGGAAGGGCAGTGTCTGCACTCTGAAGGAAGGATGGTAATGTTGCAATTGGATGGTAATCTGCACTCTGATGACAGCACACTTCTGGAAAGACAGCGAATGAATAAATGTTGGTGAATGTATTTTCCTGTTTGGGACACCTTTCTGTGATTGTAAATAGCTATTGAGGTAAAATAAAATTTTTTAATACAATATATGTAATGTATAAATAATGTAATGTAGTAAATAGTGTACAGGTAATGTAGTATGAGTGAGAAGAGTTGGGTTTGAGAAGGATCTGCCTAATATGGGCCAGTAGGCTTTCTGCAGCACTTGTCTATCTAATGTGCTCATGTTTAAATGGGTGATTTTGTCACAGGTCTGGAAAATATTACAGTATGGCAATTTTTTTATTTATTTCATTATATAATTTCATTTCAATTTGAGTAACCTAAAATCTGAAGTGGCTGTAGTTTTATAACAAGTGAAGTATTGCACTTGAGTAAAGATGTAATATGTGCTTTACATGATTAGCAGTATAGTATGTATATAATACTGATGCGATTTATTTCTCTTGTGCCCTATGTAAATGGTATTAAATTAATGTTACACACACATATAGACATTTGACTGGTATTTCTCACATGACAAGTAGAACTTAGAAACATGTGACCCTGACTGAGCTCATGCAGTTACCATGTCTTCATTATTTATAATTAGTCCTGATGCTGGACTCATATTGTGTATTGCTGTAATGTTATGGCACAAATAATGGGAGTATTGGATGATTGAAGTTTGTTGTTTTTTACTTGTAAATAAAAAGAATAAACCTTTTAAAACATAAACTGATGGAAGAGTTGCCAGTTGTTTGCTGTTTTGGCTTGAATAGATGATGTAAGCAATTGAACTCTATATCTCTGAGTGAATAGTTGATTTTAGTAACAAGTTTATACCTTCTTTATTGCAATTTCAGTGTTCACTATATTTTGTAGTACAGGTGTGAATACCAGGTATATTCCCTAGTGTGTTTGAGTGAAATCTAATAATTTTTTTCATAGTGATACTTTTCATGTTATTTTTCATGGACACATCTGTGACCTGGAGGTGAGAAGGTAGACAGTTGCTTTATTCTATTAACTAACATTTCTTTATTAATTGGCAGTATTCTTGAATTTTAAAAATATTAGTACAATACCATATTAGTATCTTCATTCCTCAGTGTATAAATTTGCAATATCCCCATGTTACAGCACATGTCCATAATCATGCCCTTGCATAACTCCTGTACATGAATATATTCCAGATTCCTATTCTTTAGTTTCAGTTTCCAGTTAAAGTACAACTTTTTCATTGAATACACGACATAATCGAATAAGGCGCAACACTTACCAGAAATTAGGATCTTGTTTACGAGCAAGTTCTCTCTAATGTGTCACCATCTTGTACCATTAGTATTTAAGATGCAACACTCTTTATATGTTTAACATCTGCAGTGATTGTAACCATAAAAATACTCGTCTACTATAGGCAGTGTTTTACCTCTTCATGTAAACTTGTTTTTGTGGCAAAGTACTGTAAGTAAGTTTATTCAGGTACAGTTACATTGGTTACCGTACATAGGAGCATATGTGTAGAGAACCTAGGATAACCCAAAAAAGTCAGACAGGGTGGCTTATTTCCATTGGGGTCGTTGTGATAATTATTGTTTAGATTTAAAAGTTATAAAGCAGGTAAGTATCTTAACTATATAAAAGGAGTTGCAGTTGCCACTAGTGTTATACAGTACTGCTGTATATACAAAATTATCAAGTTTATCATTGAAAATGCTAACATTCTTTTGAAATACACCTTTTAATATTAACCCTTTGAGGGTCGACAGGCCCTCTCCGAAACTCGTTCTCAGGGTCGGCCAAATTTAAAAAAAAAAAAAATTATTTTCTCTTATGAAAAGATAGAGAATCTTTTCCCGATCATAAGGACACCAAAAGTTTGAAATTTGATGGAAAACTTACGGAATTATGCTCTCGCAAAGTTAGCGGTCTCGGCGATGTTTACGCATCGGCGATTTTGCCCACTTTGAGCCCCATTTTCGGCCAACTCCACTGTACTAGTCGACAAAAAACATGAATATTTCGCTAGAACTCCATTTTTTCTATCGAATGGGTGCAAGAAACCACCCATTTATGAAATTCAACTATCCAGTACAGTGGTCAGAATTTAGCAATTTTTTCCAATTTCCCACAAATTTCAAAAGATGCCAATTTCCGAATAGGGTCCAGAAAGAACAAGAAAGACATTCCTGGCACTAAAATGACATTTCCTCTGGTCATTAGTCACGTCTCAAGGCCCCTCTTATATTCTTTTGCTTTCCACTTTGAATTTTTATTCTCACAAAAAAATAAGATTTACTGTTATGCAGACTACTGCATTAGGGTAAGAAATGGTATAAATATTGTTGGTGCACTTGTGAAAGACTATTAGACTCACCAGTTGACGTGTATTGCACACTTGGCACGATTTGTTTACTTTTGAAATTTGGTAAAAATCGAACATTTCTGCTACTTTGAGCTCAATTTCAAGGTATCTTTCATTGTAAAACCAGTCAAAATCATCTCAATTTCTGTAATGTCTTCCATTCTATAAAATGAGACCAAGAAAACTAGAATACAACAATAAATACCATACGAAAATACACTGCAAAGTCGCTGTTTTATTCCAAAACAAATGGTCAAAGTTTTTTTTTTCTCATTATGCACTGTGTGCTGCAGGATTTTTTTTAGACTGTGCACACTGACCACATAGATCCATTCTTTCACATGAAGGCCTACCAGCTTTCTCCCACTAGATTTGAGGGCGCTAGAATTTAGGCGTACTAGTACGTCAAAAACCCTGGGTCGTAAGCCGTACTAGTACGTCCGAAACCCTCAAAGGGTTAATGAATATCTAATAAAAATTATACCCGATATTTGTATGTTTCCAATTGTTTACATGTTTGCTATTTTTACTTTACACTTTGAGCAGTATAATGGCTGCCCAAAAACCCTATTCTTCACCTCTTATGAGTGATACAGAGAATTTTCTTTTTAAGTATGTACAGTTTTATAAAGTGAGGAGTGATAAATGTGTGTATGGTATTAACTATAACGGGATGGGATGAATTATGTTCCACACAACTTCATTTAACCAGAAATCTCAAGAACCAGATCATTTTATAAATAATGTGGTGCAATTTTATTAATATTAATTTTGTAAATTTTTTTATTAGGTTCTTTTTATCATATACATTGTACACTATTGAGGAATAAACACAAGTCATGCCATGAGATACAGTATATATAAAAATATTTATTGTAATATAAAAATACCCTATGCCTTTTGTTGTTCAGTAAAGTAAATGCTATTTCCCTATCCATTACAGTCTTACCTAATTTTTTTTAACTAGGTTACCTTTATCTGACACATAAGCAAGTTGTCTAACCTCTGTCAGGTGCCTTCAAATAATGTTGTGTTGGCATTTTTTGAAGTTAGTGAAATGTGTGGGAAGCCCCGCAATAGAAATGTGGGTACACTCTTTTTCATTTCAGTTCTCTATACTCCCTCCCCCTACCCTATATAGTAGGGCCCCACTTTTATGGCAGGTTAGGTTCCAGGCTACTGGCGGAAAGCGGACATCGCCCGAGAGCAGAATGCCATTTTTCCACTTATAAATACATATTGATGGGATAAAGATAGAAATGTTAAAAGCAGGTGGGGATATAGTTTTGGAGTGGTTGGTGCAATTATTTAATAAATGTATGGAAGAGGGTAAGGTACCTAGGGATTGGCAGAGAGCATGCATAGTTCCTTTGTATAAAGGCAAAGGGGATAAAAGAGAGTGCAAAAATTATAGGGGGATAAGTCTGTTGAGTGTACCTGGTAAAGTGTATGGTAGAGTTATAATTGAAAGAATTAAGAGTAAGACGGAGAATAGGATAGCAGATGAACAAGGAGGCTTTAGGAAAGGTAGGGGGTGTGTGGACCAGGTGTTTACAGTGAAACATAAAAGTGAACAGTATTTAGATAAGGCTAAAGAGGTCTTTGTGGCATTTATGGATTTGGAAAAGGCGTATGACAGGGTGGATAGGGGGGCAATGTGGCAGATGTTGCAAGTGTATGGTGTAGGAGGTAGGTTACTGAAAGCAGTGAAGAGTTTTTACGAGGATAGTGAGGCTCAAGTTAGAGTATGTAGGAAAGAGGGAAATTTTTTCCCAGTAAAAGTAGGCCTTAGACAAGGATGTGTGATGTCACCGTGGTTGTTTAATATATTTATAGATGGGGTTGTAAGAGAAGTAAATGCGAGGGTCTTGGCAAGAGGCGTGGAGTTAAAAGATAAAGAATCACACACAAAGTGGGAGTTGTCACAGCTGCTCTTTGCTGATGACACTGTGCTCTTGGGAGATTCTGAAGAGAAGTTGCAGAGATTGGTGGATGAATTTGGTAGGGTGTGCAAAAGAAGAAAATTAAAGGTGAATACAGGAAAGAGTAAGGTTATGAGGATAACAAAAAGATTAGGTGATGAAAGATTGAATATCAGATTGGAGGGAGAGAGTATGGAGGAGGTGAACGTATTCAGATATTTGGGAGTGGACGTGTCAGCGGATGGGTCTATGAAAGATGAGGTGAATCATAGAATTGATGAGGGAAAAAGAGTGAGTGGTGCACTTAGGAGTCTGTGGAGACAAAGAACTTTGTCCTTGGAGGCAAAGAGGGGAATGTATGAGAGTATAGTTTTACCAACGCTCTTATATGGGTGTGAAGCGTGGGTGATGAATGTTGCAGCGAGGAGAAGGCTGGAGGCAGTGGAGATGTCATGTCTGAGGGCAATGTGTGGTGTGAATATAATGCAGAGAATTCGTAGTTTGGAAGTTAGGAGGAGGTGCGGGATTACCAAAACTGTTGTCCAGAGGGCTGAGGAAGGGTTGTTGAGGTGGTTCGGACATGTAGAGAGAATGGAGCGAAACAGAATAACTTCAAGAGTGTATCAGTCTGTAGTGGAAGGAAGGCGGGGTAGGGGTCGGCCTAGGAAGGGTTGGAGGGAGGGGGTAAAGGAGGTTTTGTGTGCGAGGGGCTTGGACTTCCAGCAGGCATGCGTGAGCGTGTTTGATAGGAGTGAATGGAGACAAATGGTTTTTAATACTTGACGTGCTGTTGGAGTGTGAGCAAAGTAACATTTATGAAGGGATTCAGGGAAACCGGCAGGCCGGACTTGAGTCCTGGAGATGGGAAGTACAGTGCCTGCACTCTGAAGGAGGGGTGTTAATGTTGCAGTTTAAAAACTGTAGTGTAAAGCACCCTTCTGGCAAGACAGTGATGGAGTGAATGATGGTGAAAGTTTTTCTTTTTCGGGCCACCCTGCCTTGGTGGGAATCGGCCGGTGTGATAATAAAAAAAAAAAAAAAATACATATAAATGCCAGATTACAGGTTTACACTAACATATATTAAGATAACAATAGAACTAGGCATTAAAAACAATAAAAAGTAAAATATACACACAGTACACTCATTACTTACATTAAAATATTTGTAGTCTTAACCCTTAAACTGTCCAAACGTAGATCTACGTTCATGTGCGTAGCACTCCGACCATAGATCTATGTTCGATCTTACATGCTTTCTTGTGTAAAAAATATGTAGATCTACGTTCGGAGTGCTACGTACATGAACGTAAATCTGCGTTTGGACAGTTTAAGGGTTAATGTAGGGTGAGAGGTGAGTAGTATTTATTGTAAGAAGTCAGGTGTGGGAGGTAAGGCAGCCAGCCAGGCCAGACCACCCCCACACACACGTAATATATGTACTATGACATTTAAAGCGCCCCGGAGCAATAAAATCATATACAGTATGCTCATTATTTTAAAATATTTGTAGTCTTAATGTTTTATGCGCCTCAGTGATTATTATTGTGTATTATTATCATTAATATGGCATCCTCAAGACTAATAAGACATTCTTAGTGATTTTAATGTGTATCTGCATGCCAGCACAGTGTGTAAGTTTATTTAGGTACAGGTACACACAAGTATAATTATCAGAATACATGAAATAACTTTAAAATACTTGAAATTTTTAAAGTTTCCAGACATAATGGAGAGACGCAGTGCTCACGGAGTATACAGAGAAGGTAAGCAAATGGGGTGGGGGCGTGGTGACCATATTAGAAAGACAGGTGGGGGGGGAGCCATATTGCGAGTTTTGGTCATAATTTGAAATGTCTGTATTAGCAGAACGTCGTAAGGTGAAACGCCATGAAGCAGGGCCCTACTGTATGTTATAAGTCTCTGCTCAGAATTTTGCAAATGCATTAATTGATCACTTGTCTTGCAAAAATATTTATGTATTTGTTCAGCACAAGAACTTTCAAAAATTATTTTATTTCGACTTTCAGCCCCATGAGATAGACGAGTGCCGGTTTGATGTGTGCTTGAATGACTGTGTATGGTACTTGCGGACAAATACTGAAGAAGAGAAGCATCAGTGGGTAGATGCGGTTGAACAGCACAAGGTAGGGAGACCTCTTCCTTTATGAAGATGAAATACAGTATATTATATCCATTGCACTTAATTTGGAAGTTGTTGTAAAATAGTCCATATGACCATAATATATCATTTTAGAGTACATGATTTTGGTAAATTGATGTAAGGCAGAAATTATAAGCATATACAGTAACTTCCACTCTTGCTGAAAGCTCTTTACTTTTCAAACACATTTTAATATGTAGTTGCACATCAGAGGTCTAAATGAATATATACACAGGCATGTATAAATCAACTGTTTTCTTTTAGTACTTGGAGAGTGAGGGTCTTCGGCGGCATGGAAGCACCATTTCACTTACATCCAACACGTTCTCTACTACATCTGGCTCTTCACTTAAGAAATCAAAAGGTTAGGTGTTTAAAGCCTTACATTTTAGCTTTGTATCTTCCTATCATCAGATGTTCTGTACTTTATGGGGGTATTATAAATAATTTTTTTTTTTAATATGCCGGCCATCTTCTACTGAGAATTTTTACATTTAGTAGTTTTTACAGAGAAGGGGTTACTATCACTTTGCTCCTGGCAATTTAGTCACCTCTTTCAACATGCATGGCTTATGGAGAAAGGATACTTCTCAATTTATCCATAGAGGGATAACATTAACCCTTTGAGGGTGGGTCCTGTTGTACTACGGCTTTCAAGCCAAGGTCTGTCCTGTAGCATATGCTATGAGCTCTACTCACTCAGATAAGCTGTGAGCAGTAAATATGGGTCTAGATATGAGAGAATGGATCTTTGCAGTAAGTGTGCACCATATAAAAACAAAGTCCTGCACCATGCAGTACGTAACAGTAAAAAAAACTGATGGTGTTTTTGGATTAAAACAGCAACTTTGTGGTGTATTTTTGTATGGTTGTATTCTCATTTCTTTGGTCTCATTTGATAGAATGGAAAATACGTCACAGAAGTACACATGATTTTGATTGGTTTCAGGACTGA
Organism: Cherax quadricarinatus; assembly: GCF_038502225.1. Taxonomy (NCBI): domain Eukaryota; kingdom Metazoa; phylum Arthropoda; class Malacostraca; order Decapoda; family Parastacidae; genus Cherax; species Cherax quadricarinatus. The sequence goes on from NC_091317.1 coordinate 1,974,572, forward strand.
AAGTAGTTTGAAATTGAGCTCAAAGTGGCAGAATTGTTTGATTTTTGCCAATATTCCAGAGTACACAAATGAGGTCACTCGTTCAATATGCATCCAGCTGACCACTCTGATATGCATTTAGAAATTCACTGACATAATTTATACAATTATTACAATAATGCAATAGAATGCATAATGGTAAATATTAAATTTTTTTTGTATGAATAAAAATCCAAAATGGAAAGCAAGCGTAAGCGTAATATAGGAGAGGCCTGGGGACGTGACTGATGAACAGAGGAAATGTTATTTTAGTGCCAGGAATATCTGCATTGTTTATTCTGGACTCTATTTTGAAATTGGCATTTCTTGAATTTTGTGTGAAATTGGCCAAATTACCACTTTCTGATCACTTCATTGGGTAGTTTAAATAGTTGAATGGGCAGTTTCTTGTAGTCATTTGATAGAATGGAAGCCATGCTAGTGAAGTAGCTAAGAATTAGATCAACTGGAACAATGGAAATGGCCTAAAATTAGACTGAAAGTTGACGAAATCACTGATGCACAAATATCGATGACTGCAAAATTTGCTAAAGCGTAATTTCGTCAGTTTCCCATCAATTTTTTTTTTTTTTTTTTTCTCTCAACAAGTCGGCCGTCTCCCACCGAGGCAGGGTGACCCAAAAAGAAAGAAAATCCCCAAAAAGAAAATACTTTCATCATCATTCAACACTTTCACCTCACTCACACATAATCAGTTTTTGCAGAGGTGCTCAGAACACAACAGTTTAGAAGCATATACGTATAAAGATACACAACATATCCCTCCAAACTGCTAATATCCCAAAACCCTTCCTTTAGAGTGCAGGCATTGTACTTCCCATTTCCAGGACTCAAGTCCGGCTATATTAAAATAACCGGTTTCCCTGAATCCCTTCACTAAATATTACCCTGCTCACACTCCAACAGATCGTCAGGTCCCAAATACCATTCGTCTCCATTCACTCCTGTCAAACACGCTCATGCAAGCCTGCTGGAAGTCCAAACCCCTTGCCCACAAAACCTCCCTTACCCCTTCCCTCCAACCTTTTCGAGGACGACCCCTACCCCGCCTTCCTTCTCCTACAGATTTAAATGCTCTCCATGTCATTCTACTTTGATCCATTCTCTCTAAATGACCAAACCACCTCAACAACCCCTCTTCAGCCCTCTGACTAATACTTTTATTAACTCCACACCTCCTAATTTCCACACTCTGAATTTTCTGCATAATATTTACACCACACATTTGCCCTTAGACAGGACATCTCCACTGCTTCCAACCGCCTCCTCGCTGGTGCATTCACAACCCAAGCTTCACACACATACAGTGGACCCCCGCATAGCGAACTTAATCCGTGCAAGAGGGCTGGTCGTTATGCGAAATTTTCGCTATGCGAATTAATTTTCCCCATAAGAAATAATGGAAATAAAATTAATCCGTGCAAGACACCCAAAAGTATGAAAAAAAATTTTTTTTACCACAAAAAAATGTTAATTTTAGTACACACAAACTGAAAAAGGCATGCACAATTACATGACACTTACTTTTATTGAAGATCTGGTGATGATTGATGGGATGGGAGGAGGGGAGAGAGAGTGTTAGTGTTTAGAAGGGGAATCCCCTTCCATTAGGACTTGAGGTAGCAAGTCCTTTTCTGGGGTTACTTCCCTTCTTCTTTTAATGCCACTAGGACCAGCTTCAGAGTCACTGGACTTCTTTCGCACAACATATCTGTCCATAGTGGCCTGTACCTCTCGTTCCTTTATGATTTGTCTAAAGTGGTTCACAACAGTGTCATTGTAACAGTCACCAGCACGGCTTGCAATAGCTGTGTGAGGGTGATTTTCATCAAAAAAGGTTTGCACTTCAAGCCATTTTGCACACATTTCCTTAATCTTTGAAGTAGGCAATTCCTTCAATTTCTCTCTCCCCTCCTTTGAACCAGTTTCCCCAGGTCTGGCCTCTTGCTCTTGAAGTTGATCTATCAGCTCATCAGTGGTTAGTTCTTCATTGTCCTCCTCCACCAACTCTTCCACATCCTCCCCACTAACCTCCAACCCCAAGGACTTCCCCAATTCCACAATTGATTCCTCAACTGGTATACTACTCCTCTCAGGGTTAGCCTCAAACCCTTCAAAATCCCTTTTGTCTACACATTCTGGCCACAGTTTCTTCCAAGCAGAGTTCAAGGTTCTCTTAGTCACTCCCTCCCAAGCCTTACCTATAAGGTTTACACAATTGAGGATATTAAAGTGATCCTTCCAAAACTCTTTTAGAGTCAATCGAGTGTCTGTGGTCACTTCAAAGCACTTTTGAAACAGAGCTTTTGTGTACAGTTTCTTGAAGTTGGAAATGACCTGCTGGTCCATGGGCTGCAGGAGAGGAGTGGTATTAGGAGGCAAAAACTTCACCTTAATGAAGCTCATGTCCCCATAAAGTCGCTCTGCCACGTCTGTAGGATGACCAGGGGCATTGTCTAACACCAGGAGGCACTTAAGGTCTAATTTCTTTTCAGTTAGGTAATCTTTCACATTGGGGGCAAATGCATGGTGTAACCAGTTATAGAAAAATTCCCTAGTGACCCATGCCTTACTGTTTGCCCTCCACAGCACACACAAATTATCCTTGAGGACATTCTTTTGCCTGAACGCTCTGGGAGTTTCAGAGTGATACACTAATAAAGGCTTAACTTTGCAATCACCACTAGCATTGGCACACATCAACAAAGTAAGCCTGTCTTTCATAGGCTTATGTCCTGGGAGTGCCTTTTCCTCCTGAGTAATGTAGGTCCTGCTTGGCATTTTCTTCCAGAACAGGCCTGTTTCATCACAATTAAACACTTGTTCAGGTTCCAGTCCTTCAGTTTCTATGTACTCCTTGAATTCATGCACATATTTTTCAGCCGCTTTGTGGTCCGAACTGGCAGCCTCACCATGCCGTATCACACTATGGATGCCACTACGCTTCTTAAATCTCTCAAACCAACCTTTGCTGGCCTTAAATTCACTCACATCATCACTAGTTGCAGGCATTTTTTTAATTAAATCGTCATGCAACTTCCTAGCCTTTTCACATATGATCGCTTGAGAGACGCTATCTCCTGCTAGCTGTTTTTCATTTATCCACACCAATAAGAGTCTCTCAACATCTTCCATCACTTGCGATCTTTGTTTCGAAAACACAGTTAAACCTTTGGCAAGAACAGCTTCCTTGATTGCCGTTTTCTTGCCCACAATAGAAGCGATGGTTGATTTTGGTTTCTTGTACAACCTGACCAGGTCGGTGATACGTACTCCACTTTCATACTTATCAATGATCTCTTTCTTCATTTCAATGGGTATTCTTACCCTTTGAGGTGTAGGGTTGGCACTAGAAGCTTTCTTGGGGCCCATGGTCACTTATTTTCCACAAACAGCACCGAAAACACTGTAATAATACGAAATATTCCGAGTGTATGCTTGAATGTTACCGCGGAGGCTGGCTGGTAAACAATGGGACGGGCGGCACATGTGAGGCTGGCTGAGGGCGCACATTGGACGCGTCTCGGACGAAGGTCGCTGAGCGGGTTTTTGTCCACTATGCGGGGCAAAATTTTAGCGAACAAAGCGTTCGCTATGCGGATTGTTCGCTATGCAAGGCGTTCGCTATGCGGGGGTCCACTGTATAAGAGTGTTGGTACTACTATACTTTCATACATTCCATTCTTTGCCTTCATAGATAACGTTTTTTGTCTCCACATATACCTCAACGCACCACTCGCCTTTTTTCCTTCATCAATTCTATGATTAACCTCATCCTTCATAAATCCGTCCGCCGACACGTCAACTCCCAAGTATCTGAAAACATTCACTTCTTTCATACTCCTCCTCCCCAATTTGATATCCAATTTTTCTTTATCTAAATCATTTGATACCCTCATCACCTTACTCTTTTCTATGTTCACTTTCAACTTTCTACCTTTACACACATTCCCAAACTCATCCACTAACCTTTGCAAATTTTCTTTAGAATCTCCCATAAGTACAGTATCATCAGCAAAAAGTAACTGTGTCAATTCCCATTTTGTATTTGATTCCCCATAATTTAATCCCACCCCTCTCCCGAACACCCTAGCATTTACTTCTTTTACAACCCCATCTATAAATATATTAAACAACCATGGTGACATTACACATCCCTGTCTAAGACCTACTTTTACCAGGAAGTGGTGTCCCTCTCTCTATAAAAAGAGTCTCTACTATTTCATAAGAAAAAATAATTGTTTTAATTTTCCGACCCTGAGAGCAAGTTTGAAAGCAGGGGTCCCGACCTTGAAAGGGTTAATAAGATCTTAAAGTTATACAGTTGTAGTTAATCTTGACACAGTACTGAAAAAGTAATTTAAAACTTCATTAACAGGTTATATTTATTATCTTCAGAATACTCCTCATTTTTTTTTTTTTTTTATTATCACACTGGCCGATTCCCACCAAGGCAGGGTGGCCCGAAAAGGAAAAACTTTCACCATCATTCACTCCATCACTGTCTTGCCAGAAGGGTGCTTTACACTACAGTTTTTAAACTGCAACATTAAGAACATAAGAACATAAGAATGTAGGAACACTGCAGAAGGCCTACTGGCCCATATGAGGCAGGTCCTTATCAAAACGACATCTACCTAAAGCTACCCAAGAAATAACTCCCGTACCCCATGACACCAATCAAACCCAGCCCCTCCCACTCATATATTTGTCCAGTCTCTTCTTAAAGCTACCCAAGGTCCTAGCCTCTATCACCCCACTGGGAAGACTGTTCCACGCATCCACAACTCTGTTAGAAAACCAGTACTTGCCTATGTCCTTTCTAAATCTAAATTTATCCAACTTAAATCCATTATTCCTGGTTCTTACCTGGTTCGACACCCTCAGTACTTTATTAATGTCTCCCTTGTTTATGCCCGTCATCCACTTATACACCTCAATGATATCTCCCCTCATTCTACGCCTCTCCAGAGAGTGGAGATTTAAGGCTTTAAGTCTATCTTCATACGGGAGGTTCCTTACACAGTAAATCATTTTAGTCATTCTTCTCTGTATGTTCTCTAATGAGTCTATGTCCATCCTGTAGTAAGGGGACCAAAACTGAGCAGCATAATCTAAATGAGGCCTCACTAGTGATGTATAGAGCTGTAAAATAACTTTTGGACTTCTGTTACTTATACTTCTTGAGATAAATCCAAGTAATCTGTTGGCCTTGTTGCGCACACTAAGGCACTGCTGTCTTGGCTTTAGGTTTCTGCTTACCATGACTCCCAAGTCTTTTTTACATTCTGTATGACCAAGCTCTACTTCACCTAGATTATAGCTTCGAGGGTTATTTTCATTACCAAGGGCAAGTACCTTACACTTATCCACATTAAACTTCATCTGCCATTTTTCAGACCAAGACGTTAGTTTGTTCAAATCGTCCTGGAGTTCATTGATATCCTCCTCAGAGTGAATTATACGGCCTATCTTTGTATCATCAGCAAACTTACTCATGTCACTAGTAATCCCTTCATCAAGGTCATTAATGTAAATTATGAACAGGAGAGGGCCTAAAACTGATCCTTGTGGAACGCCACTAGTGACTAATCCCCATTCAGATTTCACTCCATTAATTGTAACTCTCTGCTTTCTATTGGTAAGCCATGCCTCAATCCATGCTAGAACTTTACCTCCTATACCATGAGCTGCCACTTTTCTTAAGAGTCTCTTGTGACGTACTCTGTCGAAGGCTTTACTAAAATCCAAATAAACAATACCATATTCCTTATCACTGTCAACTGCCTCAAATGTTCTATTGAAGAATGTCAGCAAGTTTGTCAGGCAGGAACGACCTCTCGTGAATCCATGCTGAGATTCATTTATCAAGTTATGCTCTTCAAGGTGACTTCTGATAATGTCAGCTATAATTGATTCTAATAACTTGCCCACTATAGATGTCAGGCTTATTGGACAGTAATTTGAAGGAGTGGACTTATCCCCTGATTTGAATATAGGAACCACATTAGCCATCTTCCATAACTCTGGCACAACACTGATAAGGATGGACGCATTGAATACACTCGTTAATGGCTGACTAAGCTCCATCTTGCATTCCTTAAGTACCCTTGAAAACAACTCATCGGGTCCCGGGGACTTATTTTGTTTCAGTTTGTCTATCTGTTTAATAACCATGTCCCTCGTGACAGTAATATTAGTTAACTTAAATTCATCAGGAACTAAATAATTGTTAATTACTGGAATCTCATTTACATCTTCCTGTGTAAAAACTGACAGAAAGTAGTCATTAAATAAGGAACACATTTCCAGTTCATTATCCGTCAGCTGTCCATTCCCAGTTTTCAGAGGTCCTACTTTTTCCTTCACCTTCGTCCTATACACTTGAAAGAACCCCTTTGGATTAGTCTTTGATTCATTAGCAACTCTAATTTCATAGTCACGTTTAGCCTTTCTAATCGCCTTTTTTACTTCTCTTTTAAGCTGAACATATTGGTCAGTAAGGTTAACCTCTCCTCTTCTGATGCGCCTATAAATTCCCCTTTTCTCCCCTAATAGATGTTTTAGCCTCCTGTTAACCCATTTGGGATCGTTATTATTAGACCTAATTTCTCTCTGGGGAATGTATATACTCTGGGCACTGTGTACATTATTAAGAAAACAATCATAAAAGCAGATCCCTTCATATTCATAAGTATGATTATCATCAATAAAATCATTAGCTAGATAACCCCAATCAAGATTAGACAGATGTTCCCTAAGTCCATTATAATCGGCAGAACGAAAATCAGGGATTTTTACTGTATTATCATTATTCTTGCATTCCCAATTAATGCTGAAAGTGATGGATTTGTGATCACTTGCGCCAAGCTCTTCAGTGATCTCCAGATTATTTACGAGTGTTTCCTTATTTGACAAGACTAGGTCTAGCAAATTATTACCCCTGGTAGGCTCAGTTACGCTCTGTTTCAGAAAACAGTCCTGAACTGTTTCCATAAAGTCACTGGACTCTAGATTACCTGTCAAAGAATTCCAGTCAATTTGACTAAAGTTAAAGTCCCCTACTATGACTATGTTACTGTGTCCAGAAGCCCTAACAATTTCGTCCCAAAGAAGTCTCCCTCTATCGTGATCCAAGCCTGGAGGTCGGTATATTACACCTAGAATTAGTTTTTCTTAACCCTCCACGAACTCTACCCAAACAGACTCTGTTACTGCTCCATCTATTTTTATACCTGTTTTTATGCAACAATTAATATTTTCTCGAACATACAATGCAACTCCTCCCCCCTTCCCATTAGATCTATCCACATTGAACAACTTAAATCCCTGAATATTACACTCAGCAGTCATATCCCGACTCTTTAAATCATACCACGTTTCAGTTAATGCAATGATATCAAAGTTCCCAGCACATGCTACCAAACGTAGTTCATTAATTTTATTTCTTGCACTTCGACTGTTAGCATAAAACACCTTCATATGTTTTTTCTTCTCCTCATTTTTCCTAGTCATCACTTTCAGAGTGCAGGCACTGTACTTCCCATCTCCAGGACTCAAGTCCGGCCTGCCGGTTTCCCTGAACCCCTTCATAAATGTTACTTTGCTCACACTCCAACAGCACATCAAGTATTAAAAACCATTCGTCTCCATTCACTCCTATCAAACACGCTCACGTACGCCTGCTGGAAGTCCAAGCCCCTCGCACACAAAACCTCCTTTACCCTCTCCCTCCAACCTTTCCTAGGCCGACCCCTACCCCGCCTTCCTTCCACTACAGACTGATACACTCTTGAAGTCATTCTGTTTTGCTCCATTCTCTCTACATGTTCGAACCACCTCAACAACCCTTCCTCAGTCCTCTGGACAACAGTTTTGCTAATCCCGCACCTCCTCCTAACTTCCAAACTACGAATTCTCTGCATTATATTCACACCACACATAGCCCTCAGACATGACATCTCCACTGCCTCCAGCCTTCTCCTCGCTGCAACATTCATCACCCATGCTTCACACCCATATAAGAGCGTTGGTAAAACTATACTCTCATACATTCCCCTCTTTGCCTCCAAGGACAAAGTTCTTTGTCTCCACAGACTCCTAAGTGCACCACTCACCCTTTTCCCCTCATCAATTCTATGATTCACCTCATCCTTCATAGACCCATCCGCTGACACGTCCACTCCCAAATATCTGAATACATTCACCTCCTCCATACTCTCTCCCTGCAATCTGATATCCAGTCTTTCATCACCTAATCTTTTTGTTATCCTTATAACCTTACTCTTTCCTGTATTCACTTTTAATTTTCTTCTTTTGCACACCCTACCAAATTCATCCACCAATCTCTGCAACTTCTCTTCAGAATCTCCCAAGAGCACAGTGTCACAGTTGCAAAGAGCAACTGTGACAACTCCCACTTTGTGTGATTCTTTATCTTTTAACTCCACGCCTCTTGTCAAGACCCTCACATTTGCTTCTCTTACAACCCCATCTATAAATATATTAAACAACCACGGTGACATCACACATCCTTGTCTAAGGCCTACTTTTACTGGGAAATAATTTCCCTCTTTCCTACATATTCTAACTTGAGCCTCACTATCCTCGTAAAAACTCTTCACTGCTTTCAGTAACCTACCTCCTACACCATACACCTGCAACATCTGCCACATTGCCCCCCTATCCACCCTGTCATATGCCTTTTCCAAATCCACAAATGCCACAAAGACCTCTTTAGCCTTATCTAAATGCTGTTCACTTATATGTTTCACTGTAAACATCTGGTCCACACACCCCCCTACCTTTCCTAAAGCCTCCTTGTTCATCTGCTATCCTATTCTCCGTCTTACTCTTAATTCTTTCAATAATAACTCTACCATACACTTTACCAGGTATACTCAACAGACTTATCCCCCTATAATTTTTGCACGCTCTTTTGTCCCCTTTGCCTTTATACAAAGGAACTATGCATGCTCTCTGCCAATCCCTAGGTACCTTACCCTCTTCCATACATTTATTAAATAATTGCACCAACCACTCCAAAACTATATCCCCACCTGCTTTTAACATTTCTATCTTTATCCCATCAATCCCGGCTGCCTTACCCCTTTTCATTTTACCTACTGCCTCACGAACTTCCCCCACACTCACAACTGGCTCTTCCTCACTCCTACAAGATGTTATTCCTCCTTGCCCTATACATGAAATCACAGCTTCCCTATCTTCATCAACATTTAACAATTCCTCAAAATATTCCCTCCATCTTCCCAATACCTCTAACTCTCCATTTAATAACTCTCCTCTCCTATTTTTAACTGACAAATCCATTTGTTCTCTAGGCTTCCTTAACTTGTTAATCTCACTCCAAAACTTTTTCTTATTTTCAACAAAATTTGTTGATAACATCTCACCCACTCTCTCATTTGCTCTCTTTTTACATTGCTTCACCACTCTCTTAACCTCTCTCTTTTTCTCCATATACTCTTCCCTTCTTGCATCACTTCTACTTTGTAAAAACTTCTCATATGCTAACTTTTTCTCCCTTACATCATCATTCCACCAATCGCTCCTCTTCCCTCCCGCACCCACTTTCCTGTAACCACAAACTTCTGCTGAACACTCTAACACTACATTTTTAAACCTACCCCATACTTCTTCGACCCCATTGCCTATGCTCTCATTAGCCCATCTATCCTCTATCCTCCAATAGCTGTTTATATCTTTCCCTAACTGCCTCCTCTTTTAGTTTATAAACCTTCACCTCTCTCTTCCCTGATGCTTCTATTCTCCTTGTATCCCATCTACCTTTTACTCTCAGTGTAGCTACAACTAGAAAGTGATCTGATATATCTGTGGCCCCTCTATAAACATGTACATCCTGAAGTCTACTCAACAGTCTTTTATCCACCAATACATAATCCAACAAACTACTGTCATTTCGCCCTACATCATATCTTATATACTTATTTATCCTCTTTTTCTTAAAATATGTATTACCTATAACTAAACCCCTTTCTATACAAAGTTCAATCAAAGGGCTCCCATTATCATTTACACCTGGCACCCCAAACTTACCTACCACACCCTCTCTAAAAGTTTCTCCTACTTTAGCATTCAGGTCCCCTACCACAATTACTCTCTCACTTGGTTCAAAGGCTCCTATACATTCACTTAACATCTCCCAAAATCTCTCTCTCTCCTCTGCATTCCTCTCTTCTCCAGGTGCATACACGCTTATTATGACCCACTTCTCGCATCCAACCTTTACTTTAATCCACATAATTCTTGCATTTACACATTCATATTCTCTTTTCTCCTTCCATAACTGATCATTCAACATTACTGCTACCCCTTCCTTTGCTCTAACTCTCTCAGATACTCCAGATTTAATCCCATTTATTTCTCCCCACTGAAACTCCCCTACCCCCTCCAGCTTTGTTTCACTTAGGGCCAGGACATCCAACTTCTTTTCATTCATAACATCAGCAATCATCTGTTTCTTGTCATCCGCACTACATCCACGCACATTCAAGCATCCCAGTTTTATAAAGTTTTTCTTCTTCTCTTTTTTAGTAAATGTCTAGAGGAGAAGGGGTTACTAGCCCATTGCTCCCGGCATTTTAGTCGCCTCATACGACACGCATGGCTTACGGAGGAAAGATTCTTTTCCACTTCCCCATAGACAATAGAAGAAATAAAGAAGAACAAGAGCTATGTAGAAAAAGGAGAAAAACCTAGATGTATGTATATATATATGCATGTGCATGTCTGTGAAGTGTGACCAAAGTGTAAGTTGGAGTAGCAAGATATCCCTGTTATCTAGCGTGTTTATGAGTTAAAATTAAACTGCAGTATATGTTGTGTAGTAGTTCATTATACAATTTTCTCCCAGGGTGTGGGGCTAATGCTACCTGGAACTCTTAACAAATTATAGTGTACATATAAGATAGTTACATGTTCAACACTTTGGACATTTATTAAGGAACAATATGACCACTCTGGGCAAAACTTTTCCTTAATAAATGTCCTAAATGTTTCACATGGCTTTACTTCCTCAGCAGTGGCACAGTTATGGGATGGGGGCAGGGAGGATAATGGGGCTAAATCCCTCTCTCTCTGGATGCAAATACAGTGGTACCTTGGGATACGAACAGCTCAAAACTTAAACAGTTTTTTTTTTCTCCAACAAGTCGGCCTTCTCCCACCGAGGCAGGGTGACCCAAAAAGAAAATGCTTTCAAAATTCAACACTTTCACCTCACTCACACATAATCACCGTTTTTGCAGAGGTGCCCTGAATACAACAGTTTAGAAGTATATACGTATAAAAATACACAATATATCCCTCCAAACTGCTAATATCTCAAACCCCTCCTTTAGAGTGCAGGCATTGTACTTCCCATTTCCAGGACTCAAGTCCGGTTATATAAAATAACCGGTTTCCCTGAATCCCTTCACTAAATATTACCCTGCTCACACTCCAACAGCTTGTCAGGTCCCAAATACCATTTGTCTCCATTCACTCCTATCTAACATGCACACACATGCTTGCTGGAAGTCCAAACCCCTCACCCACAACACCACCTTTACCCCCCTCCCTCCAACCTTTTTGAGGACGACCCCTACCCCGCCTTCCTTCCCTTACAGATTTATACGCTCTCCATGGCATTCTACTTTGATCTATTCTCTCTAAATGACCAAACCACCTCAACAAACCCTCTTCAGCCCGACTAATACTTTTATTGACTCCACACATTCTCCTAATTTCCACACTCCAAATATTCTGCATAATATTTACACCACACATTATCCTTAGACAGGACATCTCCACTGCCTCCAACCGCCTCCTCGCTACAGCATTTACAACCCAAGCTTCACACCCATATAAGAGTGTTGGTGGTACTATACATTCATACATTCCCTTCTTTGCCTCCATAAATAAAATTTTTTACCTCCACATATACCTCAATGCACCATTCGCCTTTTTTTTCTTCATCAATATTATGATTAACCTCATCCTTCATAAATCATCCGCTGACACGTCAACTCCCAAATACAGTGGACCCTCGAATTTAGTCGTGCCTTTTCTGTATGCAAAACTATTTTTATTATCTATAAAATGTATTTTTTGTTAATATTTGTTAATATTGAGTAATGGAAGGGTTGAAGAGGGTTGGAATAGTTTTAAAAATGCAGTATTAGAATGTGGGGCAGAAGTTTGTGGTTATAGGAGGGTGGGGGCAGGAGGAAAGAGGAGTGATTGGTGGAATGATGGAGTAAAGGGTGTGATAAAAGAGAAAAAGGTAGCTTACGAGAGGTTTTTACAAAGCAGAAGTGTTATAAGAAGAGCAGAGTATATGGAGAGTAAAAGAAAGGTGAAGAGAGTGGTGAGAGAGTGCAAAAGGAGAGCAGATGAAAGAGTGGGAGAGGCACTGTCAAGAAATTTTAATGAAAATAAGAAAAAAATTTTGGAGTGAGTTAAACAAGTTAAGAAAGCCTAGGGAAAGTATGGATTTGTCAGTTAAAAACAGAGTAGGGGAGTTAGTAGATGGGGAGAGGGAGGTATTAGGTAGATGGCAAGAATATTTTGAGGAACTTTTAAATGTAGAGGAAGAAAGGGAGGTGGTAATTTCATGCACTGGCCAGGGAGGTATACCATCTTTTAGGAGTGAAGGAGTGAAGAATGTAAGTGTGGTGGAGGTACGTGAGGCATTACGTAGAATGAAAGGGGGTAAAGCAGCTGGAACTGATGGGATCGTGACAGAAATGTTAAAAGCAGGGGGGGATATAGTGTTGGAGTGGTTGGTACTTTTGTTTAATAAATGTATGAAAGAGGGGAAGGTACCTAGGGATTGGCAGAGCGCGTGTATAGTCCCTTTATATAAAGGGAAGGGGGACAAAAGAGATTGTAAAAATTATAGAGGAATAAGTTTACTGAGTATACCAGGAAAAGTATACGGTAGGGTTATAATTGAAAGAATTAGAGGTAAGACAGAATGTAGGATTGCGGATGAGCAAGGAGGTTTCAGAGTGGGTAGGGGATGTGTAGATCAGGTGTTTACATTGAAGCATATATATGAACAGTATTTAGATAAAGGTAGGGAAGTTTTTATTTCATTTATGAATTTAGAAAAGGCAAATGTGGAACAATGTGGCAGATGTTACAAGTACAGTGGACCCCCGGATAACGATCAGCTCCCAACTCGACCAGTTATGTAAGTTTATTTTTGTAAGTGCTTTTGTAGGTGTATTTTTAGGGGTCTGAAATGGACTAATCTAATTCACAATATTTCTTATGGGAACAAATTCGGTCTATAACGGCACCCAAACAGACTTCTGGATTGAAATAATATCGTTATGCGGGGGTCCACTGTATATGGAATAGGTGGTAAGTTACTAAATGCTGTAAAGAGCTTTTATGAGGATAGTGAGGCTCAGGTTAGGGTGTGTAAAAGAGAGGGAGAATACTTCCCGGTAAAAGTAGGTCTTAGACAGGGATGTGTAATGTCACCATGGTTGTTTAATATATTTATAGATGGGGTTGTAAAAGAAGTAATTGCTAGGGTGTTTGGGAGAGGGGTTGAATTAAATTATGGGGAATCAAATTCAAAATGGAAATTGACAGTTACTTTTTGCTGATGATACTGTGCTTATGGGAGATTCTAAAGAAAAATTGCTAAGGTTAGTGGATGAGTTTGAGAATGTGTGTAAAGGTAGAAAGTTGAAAGTGAACATAGAAAAGAGTAAGGTGATGAGGGTATCAAATGATTTAGATAAAGAAAAATTGGATATCAAATTGGGGAGGAGGAGTATGGAAGAAGTGAATGTTTTCAGATACTTGGGAGTTGACGTGTCGGCGGATGGATTTATGAAGGATGAGGTTAATCATAGAATTGATGAGGGAAAAAAGGTGAGTGGTGCGTTGAGGTATATGTGGAGTCAAAAAACGTTATCTATGGAGGCAAAGAAGGGAATGTATGAAAGTATAGTAGTACCAACACTGTTATATGGATGTGAAGCTTGGGTGGTAAATGCAGCAGCTAGGAGACGGATGGATAAAAGCATTAGTCAGAGGGCAGAAGAGGGGTTGTTGAGGTGGTTTGGTCATTTAGAGAGAATGGATCAAAGTAGAATGACATGGAAAGCATATAAATCTATAGGGGAAGGAAAGAGGGGTAGGGGTCGTCCTCGAAAGGGTTGGAAAGAGGGGGTAAAGGAGGTTTTGTGGGCGAGGGGCTTGGACTTCCGGCAACCGTGCATGAGCGTGTTAGATAGGAGTGAATGGAGACGAATGATACTTGGGACCTGACGATCTGTTGGAGTGTGAGCAGGGTAATATTTAGTGAAGGGATTCAGGGAAACCGGTTATTTTCATATAGTCGGACTTGAGTCCTGGAAATGGGAAGTACAATGCCTGCACTTTAAAGGAGTGGTTTGGGATATTGGCAGTTTGGAGGGATATGTTGTGTATCTTTATACATATATGCTTCTAAACTGTTGTATTCTGAGCACCTCTGCAAAAGCAGTGATAATGTGTGAGTGTGGTGAAAGTGTTGAATGATGATGAAAGTATTTTCTTTTCGGGATTTTCTTTCTTTTTTGGGTCACCCTGCCTCGGTGGGAGACGGCCGACTTGTTAAAAAAAAAAAAAAAAATCCCATAGGAAATATTGTAAATCCAATTAAACCATTCCAGACACCCAAAAATATTAACAAAAAATACATTTTATAAATAATAAAAATAGTTTTGCATACAGAAAAGGCACGACTAAATTCGAGGGTCCATATCTGAAAACATTCACTTCTTCCATACTCCTCCTCTCCAATTTGATATCCATTTTTTCTTTATCTAAAACATTTGATACCCTCATCACCTTACTCTTTTCTATGTTCACTTTCAGCTTTCTACCTTTACACAAACTCCCAAATTCATCCACTAACCTTTTGCAGTTTTTCTTTAGAATCTCCCATAAGCACAGTATCATCAGCAAAAAGTAACTATGTCACTTCCCTTTTTGTATTTAATTCCCCATAATTTAATCCCACCCCTCTCCCGAACACCCTAGCATTTACTTCTTTTGCAACCCCATCTGTAAATATATTAAACAACCATGGTGACATTACACATCCCTGTCTAAGACCTACTTTTATTGGGAAATAGTCTCCCTCTCTTCTACACACCCTAACCTGAGCCTCACTATCCTCATACAAACTCTTTACAGCATTTAGTAATTTACCACCTATTCCATACACTTGCAACATCTACCACATTGCTCCTCTATCCACTCTGTCACATGCCTTTTCTAAATCCATAAATGCAATAAAAACTTCCCTACCTTTATCTAAATACTGCTCACATATATGCTTCAATGTAAACACTTGATCTACACATCCCCTATCCACTCTAAAACCTCCTTGCTCATCTGCAATTCTACATTCTGTCTTGCCTCTAATTCTTTCAATAATAACCCTATCATACACTTTTCCTGGTATACTCAGTAAACTTATTCCTCTATAATTTTTACAATCTCTTTTGTCCCCCTTCCCTTTATATAAAGGGACTATACACGCGCTCTGCCAATCCCTAGGTACCTTCCCCTCTTTCATACATTTATTAAACAAAAATACCAACCATTCCAACACTGTCCCCCCCTGCTTTTAATATTTCTGTCATGATCCCGTCAGTTCCAGCCGCTTTACCCCCTTTCATTCTACGTAATGCTTCACGCACCTCCCCCACACTCACATCGTGCTCTTCTTCACTCCTAAAAGATGGTATACCTCCCTGGCCAGTGCATGAGATTACCGCCTCCCTTTCTTCGTCGACATTTAAAAGTTCCTCAAAATGTTCTCGCCATCTATCCAAAACCTCCATCTCCCCGTCTACTAACTCCCCTGCTCTGTTTTTAACTGACAAATCCATTTGTTCCCTAGGCTTTTTTAACTTGTTTAACTCACTCCAAAATTTGTTCTTATTTTCATTAAAATTTCTTGACAGTACCTCTCCCACTGTATCATCCGCTCTCCTTTTGCACTCTCTCATCACTCTCTCATCACTCTCTTCACCTTTCTTTTACTCTCCATATACTCTGCTCTTATAACACTTCTGCTTTGTAAATACCTCTCATAAGCTACCTTTTTCTCTCTTATCACACCCTTTATCATGCTCCTCTTTCCTCCTGCACCCACCCTCCTATAACCACAAACTTCTGCCCCCACATTCTAATACTGCATTTTTAAAACTATTCCAACCCTCTTCAATCCCCCCCACTACTCATACCTGCACCAGCCCACCTTTCTGCCAATAGTTGCTTATATTTCACCCGACCTTCCTCCTCCCTTAGTTTATACTCTTTCACCTCCCTCTTACTTGTTGTTGCCATTTTCCTCTTATCCCATCTACCTCTTACTCTAACTGTAGCTACAACTAGATAATGGTCCGATATATCAGTTGCCCCTCTATAAACGTGTACAACCTGGAGCCCACCCATCAACCTTTTATCCACCAATACATAATCTAACAAACTACTTTCATTACGTGCTACATCATACCTTGTATATTTATTTATTCTCTTTTTCATAAAATATATATTACTTATTACCAAACCTCTCTCTACACATAGCTCAATTAAAGACTCCCCATTTTCATTTACCCCTGGCACCCCAAATTTACCTACTCCCTCCACAACATTTTTACCCACTTTAGCATTAAGATCCCCAACTACAAGTACTCTCACACTTGGTTCAAAACTCCCCATGCATTCACTCAACATTTCCCAAAATCTCTCTCTCTTCTCTATACTTCTTTCTTCTCCAGGTACATATATGCTTATTATAACTCACTTCTCACATCCAACCTTTATTTTACTCTACATGATCCTTGAATTAATACATTTATAGTCCCTCTTTTCCTGCCATAACTTATCCTTCAACATTATTGCTACTCCTTCTTTAACTCTATTAGAAACCCCTGACCTAATCCCATTTATTCCTCTCCACTGAAACTCACCCACCCCCTTCAGCTTTGTTTCACTTAAAGCCAGGACATCCAGCTTCTCATTCATAACATCCACAATCATCTCTTTCTTATCATTCGCACAACATCCACGCACATTCAGACTTCCCACTTTGACAGTTTTCTTATTCTTTTTAGTAATTAGAACAAGAACTAAGTAATTAGAAGAAGAACTAAGATAAAATCAAAGAACACTCAGATGAGTGTGTATAAATAAATGTGTAGTGTGACCTAAGTGTAAATAGAAGTAGCAAGACATACCTGTATTCTTGCATATTTATGAGACAGACAAAAGACACCAGCAATCCTACCATCATGTAAAACAATTACAAGCTTTCGTTTTACACTCACTTGGCAGAACGATAGTACCTCCTTGGGTGGTTGCTGTCTACCAACCTACTACCTAACTTGAACAGTTATGTAAGTGTATTTATGTAAGTTTTTTTGTAAGTGTATTTTTGGGGGTCTGAAACAGATTAATCTAATTTACATTACAGTATTTCTTATGGGAACAAATTCGTTCGGTATCGGCACTGAAACAGCCTTCTGAAATGAATTAAGTTCATGACCCGAGGTACCACTGTACTTTATTTTTTCAGTTAAAGGCTAATTTTTACTGTACTGCCTCTCCTCACTTAACTCGTTTACCGATGACTCGGACTTATGACTGAGTGTCTGACCAGTATGCATACGTAAATAATGTATATTAGAGCTGATTTTCTCTATTCTGTATATTACAATATACAGTGGAACCTCGGCTTGCGAACGCCCCACCATGCGAATTTTTCTGGATACGAACTGTCGTTTGGTTGATTTTTTGGTCCTGGATACGAACTAAATTTCAGGATGTGAACTTTCCCCTTAAGGGAGGTTCCTTAACCCTCTCAGAGACTTGTTCTCAGGGTCGGCCAAATTTAAAAAAAAAAAAAAAAAAATTATTTTTCTTATGAAAAGATAGAGAATCTTTTCCCGATATAATGACACCAAAAGTATGAAATTTTATTGAAAACTTATGGAATTATGCTCTCGCGAAGTTAGTGGTCTTGACGATGTTGACGCATCGGCGATTTTGCCCACTTTGAGCCCTATTTTCGGCCAATTTCAGTGTACTAGTTGACAAAAATCATAACTATTTCGCTAAAACTTCATTTTTTCTATCGAATGAGTACAAGAAACCACCCATTTACTGATTTCAACTATCCAATAAAGTGGTCAGAATTTAGCAATTTTGCCAATTTCACACACATTTCAAAAGATGCCAATTTCCGAATAGGGTCCAGAATAAACACAGACATTCCTGGCACTAAAATAACAAGTTCTCTGTTTGTCAGTCACATCCCCAGGCCCATCTTATATTTCTTTGGCTTTCCACTTTTGAATTTTTATTCTTACAAAAAAAATAAGATTTACTGTTATGCAGACTGCTGCATTAGAGTAGAAATGGTATAAATAATATCAGCGCACTTGTGAAAGAATATTAGACTCACAAGTTGATGTGTATTGGACGCTTGGCATGATTTGTTTACTTTTGAACTTTGGTAAAAATCGAGCATTTCTGCTGCTGTGAGCTCAATTTCAAGGTACTTTTCATTGTAAAACCAGTCAAAATCATCTCAATTTCTGTAATATGTTTTCCATTCTATAAAATGAGACCAAGAAAACTAGAATACAACAATAAATACCATACGAAAATACAGTGCCAAGTTGCTGTTTTAATCCAAAAACACGGTTAGTTTTTTTTTTCTCATTACGCACTGTGTGCTGCAGGATTTTTTTATACTGCGCACACTGACCACATAGACGCATTCTTACATATGTAGGCCTACCAGCTTTCTCTCACTAGATTTGAGGGCGCTAGAATTTAGGCGTGCTAGAACGTCAAAAACCCTGGGTCGTAAGACGTACTAGTATACGTCCGAAACCCCCGAAGGGTTAACCCTTTCAGGGTCCAAGGCCCAAATCTGGAGTCACACACCAGTGTCCAAGAATTTAAAAAAAAAAAATTTGTTATTTTTTCTTATGAAATCGTAGAGAATCTTTTTGTGAAGGTAATAAAACAAAAAGTACGAAATTTGGTGGAAAATTGACGAAATTATGCTCTCGCGAATTTTGATGTGTCAGCGATATTTACGAATCGGCGATTTTGCCGAATTTGACTCCCATTTTAGGCCAATTACATTATTCCAATCAACCAAATTCTTAGCTATTTCACTAGTATTACTTCTATTCTATCGATTGAGCACAAGAAATCGCCAAGTCAACTGTTTCAACTACAAAATAAAGTGATCGGAAATTGTTAATTTGGCCAATTTTACACAAAGTTCAAAATATTCCAATTTCAAAATAGGGTCCAGAATGAACAATGTAGGCATTCCTGGCACTAAACTAACATTTCCTCTGTTCATTAGTTATGTTTTGAGGCTTTACAAATAAATTCCATTTTGGTTTTTTATTCACATAATGAATTTTTATTCACACCAAAAAATAGAAGATTTACTGTTATGCAATACTGTAATAATTGTATAAATATCATCACCACATTTGTGAATGTATATTAGACCCACCAGCTGACGTGTATTAGACTTGTGAGGTCGTTTGTTTACTCTTGAATATCGGCAAAAATTTAACATTTCCGCTACTTTGAGCTCAGTTTCAAGCCATTTCCAATGCTAAAACCAATCAAAATCATCTCTATTTCTGTAATATGTCTTCCATTCTATAAAATGAGACCAAGAAATCGCAAATACAACTATAAAAAACATACGAAAAAACACTGCAAAGTTGCTGTTTTAATCAAAAAATCATGATTTCATTTTTTTTCTCTCATTATACACAGTGTGCTGCAGGATCTGTTTTATGTGCTGCACACATACCACATAGATGTATTCTCTCCTATCTAGGCCCAAATGTACCACTCACAGTTTATCAGAGTGAGCTGAGCTCATGGCGTAGATCTACGGTTTGGACCCTGAACGTAAAGCCGTAGATCTACGGGACGGACCCTGAAAGGGTTAAATAAATAAAATATTTATTTCTTTGCAAAGGTTACAATATGTGTTTACATATCATAATATGATTGGAGCAAAGAAAGCCACTATCATGCCAAGGCATTTCGGGCAGACTTAACCTAATACTAATAGACTACTAAAGTCTAGACAGGGGAAAAGTGTACTAATAGTGGTTACCAATGTTTTGCTGGCAGCCTTATGAAGTTTCTCCTTACTATTATTATTATTACTATTGTATTATAGTTATTATTATTATTATTATTATTAGTAGTAGTAGTAGTGTAGTAGTAGTAGTACGTATGTGGTGAGGGGAATTGAATCTGTGCTCCAGGTCCCTAAATGAGTAATAATAATAATGATAATTATTATTATAATGCCTAAGTACTAATATGTAATGATAATACGTAATAATAACGTATAATATAATAATACCAATATGTAATACTATATAATAATATAATAATAATATAATAATATTATATAATATATAATAATATAATATATAACACTCTTATATGGGTGTGAAGCTTGGGTGGTAAATGCAGCAGCGAGGAGACGGTTGGAGGCAGTGGAGATGTCCTGTCTAGGGGCAATGTGTGGTGTAAATATTATGCAGAAAATTCGGAGTGTGGAAATTAGGAAAAGGTGTGGAGTTAATAAAAGTATTAGTCAGAGGGCAGAAGAGGGGTTGAGGTGGTTTGGTTATTTAGAGAGAATGGATCAAAGTAGAATGACATGGAAAGCATATGAATCTATAGGGGTAGGAAGGCGAGGTAGGGGTTCGTCCTCGAAAGGGTTGGAGAGAGGGGGTAAAGGAGGTTTTGTGGGCAAGGGGCTTGGACTTCCAGCAAGCGTGCGTGAGCGTGTTAGATAGGAGTGAATGGAGACGAATGGTACTAGGGACCTGACGATCTGTTGGAGTGTGAGCAGGGTAATATTTAGTGAAGGGATTCAGGGAAACCGGTTATTTTCATATAGTCGGACTTGAGTCCTGGAAATGGGAAGTACAATGCCTGCACTTTAAAGGAGGGGTTTGGGATATTGGCAGTTTGGAGGGATATGTTTTGTATCTTTATACGTATATGCTTCTAAACTGTTGTATTCTGAGCACCTCTGCAAAAACAGTGATTATGTGTGAGTGTGGTGAAAGTGTTGAATGATAATGAAAGCATTTTCATTTTGGAGATTTTCTTTCTTTTTTGGGTCACCCTGCCTCAGTGGGAGACGGCCGACTTGTTGAAAAAAAAAAATAATATATAATAATATAATAATACATAATAGTACAATAATAATTATAATAATATTTTATGGGGAATTAAATACAAAATGGGAATTGACAGTTACTTTTTGCTGATGATACTGTGCTTATTTGGAGATTCTAAAGAAAAGTTGCAAAGGCTAGTGGATGAGTTTGGGAGTGTGTGTAAAGGTAGAAAGTTGAAAATGAACGTAGAAAAGAGTAAGGTGATGAGGGTATCCAGTGATTTAGATAAAGAAAAATTGGATATCAAATTGGAGAAGAGTATGGAAGAAGTGAGTGTTTTCAGATATTTGGGAGTTGACGCGTCAGTGGATGGATTTATGTGTGTGATGAATGGTTTGAAAAACCGACAAGTTGAAGATTGAGACACTTATGCAGCATATGGGAATCTTTATTCAGGAAACGTTTCGCCACACAGTGGCTTCATCAGTCCAATACAAAGAGGAAGGCGTAAGGAGAGGAGGAGAATGAGGTAATCAGTCCCTCAACCTGGAGTCGATGTGTTCAGTCCATCAATCTTGTAGAATGTACAGCATAGGGCCGTAGACGTGGCTTATATACTGTAGTGAGGTGACGTGAAGCAGATGGAGGCGGGGTCATAGTGGTACCATCCACTAGTCGAAGTAGGTCTTCGTCCAAAGGTTGAACAAGTGTTGAAGAATTCTTTGTAACAAGATCCCATGATGCTGCATCATCATGGGATCTTGTTACAAAGAATTCTTCAACACTTGTTCAACCTTTGGACGAAGACCTACTTCGACTAGTGGATGGTACCACTATGACCCCGCCTCCATCTGCTTCACGTCACCTCACTACAGTATATAAGCCACGTCTACGGCCCTATGCTGTACATTCTACAAGATTGATGGACTGAACACATCGACTCCAGGTTGAGGGACTGATTACCTCATTCTCCTCCTCTCCTTACGCCTTCCTCTTTGTATTGGACTGATGAAGCCACTGTGTGGCGAAACGTTTCCTGAATAAAGATTCCCATATGCTGGATGGATTTATGAAGGATGTGGTTAACCATAGAATTGATGAAGGAAAAAAGGTGGATGGTGCATTGAGGTATATGTGGCGACAAAAAAACATTATCTATGGAGGCAAAGAAGGGAATGTATGAAAGTATAGTAGTACCAACACTCTTATATGGGTGTGAAGCTTGGGTTGTAAATACTGCAGCGAGGAGGCGATTGGAGGCGGTGGAGATGTCCTGTCTAAGGGCAATGTGTGGTGTAAATATTATGCAGAGAATTCAGAGTGTAGAAATTAGGAGGTGTGGAGTTAATAAAAGTATTAGTCAGAGGGCTGAAGAGGGGTTGTTGAGGTGGTTTGGTCATTTAGAGAGAATGGATCAAAGTTGAATGACATGGAGAGTATAAATCTGTAGGGGAAGGAAAATGGAGTAGGGGTCATCCTCGAAAATGTTGGAGGGAGGGGGTAAAGGAGGTTTTGTGGGAGAGGGGCTTTGACTTCCAACAAGCATGTGTGAGCATGTTAGGAGTGAATAGAGACAAATGGTATTTGGGACCTGACGATCTGTAGGAGTGTGAGCAGGGTAATATTTAGTTTAGTGATTCATGGAAACCGGTTATTTTTATATAGCCGGACTTAAGTACTGGAAATGGGAAGTACAATGCCTACACTTTAACCCTTAAACGGTCCAAACGTATATATACGTTCTCTCGCGTAGCGCCCCGAATATTTTGAGGAAAAATTTTTTTTTTTTTAGGAAAAAAAGAGCATGTTACCCAGGCATCCTCAGTTTTTTTCATATGGCTTTCACTTGAGTGCACGCACCCATTCTAGTCATAAGTTTGCCTGTGATACTCCAATATAGAAACTATGTATTGTGCCAAAACAAAAGCATTCACATTGCTAAACTCACAAACTAGTATTTAGTCACTTAGTATTTAGTCAACTTACTCTACAATTTATAATAATTTAGGGTTAAGAATTATTCTAAGTTTGCCCGAAATGCCTAGCTATGCTAGGTGTTCTAGTGACCCCCTCTGTAATTAGTATTTTATTACATGTAAACCACACAATAACCAAAATCTGTAAACCCTGCATTGTAATCCTTATAGAGAATAAACTTGGATTTGATTTGATTTGATTTGATTCTCTCATGTCTAGGCGACTCAGGCCTATCGTGCCAATGTTGAATGAATGACAAATGAAACGTATATATACATTTGGGGCGCTACTAGAGAGAACGTATATATATGTTTGGACCGTTTAGGGTTAAAGGAGGGGTTTGGGATATTGGCAGTTTGGAGGGATATGTTGTATATCTTTATATGTATATGCTTCTAAACTGTTGTGTTCTGGGCACCTCTGCAAAAACAGTGATTATGTATGAGTGGTGAAAGTGTTGAATGATGAAAGTATTTTCTTTTTGGGAATTTTCTTTCTTTTTGGGTCACCCTGCCTCGGTGGGAGACAGTCAACTTGTTAAAAAAAAAAAAAACAAAAAAAAAAAATATTGTGTATGTACTGCGTATAATTTAGTTTGACAACACCACCACGGTGCTCGCCAGTGCACATGTGATTACAGAGGTACCCTCCTGGTGCAAGGAATTCTCATGATTTCCTTACGTTTTGTGCAGTTAATTCACCAGATTTCTTTTTTCTAACCATGGGTCTAAGAAAGCAAGTGCAAAGGACAGTGCTGAGAAGAAAGAGGATGATTTGCATGGAATTAAAGCAAGAAATCATTGATAAGCACAGACTAGGTACGAGGGTTAAGGACTTGGCGAGTGAGTACAAGCGTAGCCCCTCTACTGTATGTACAGTACTAAAGCAGAATTAGTCTATAAAAGCTATAGTGCCAGCAAAGGGCATTACAGTAATTTCTAAGCAGTGGCCCTCTGTCAATGAAAAGATGG
Organism: Cherax quadricarinatus; assembly: GCF_038502225.1. Classification (NCBI taxonomy): domain Eukaryota; kingdom Metazoa; phylum Arthropoda; class Malacostraca; order Decapoda; family Parastacidae; genus Cherax; species Cherax quadricarinatus. The sequence goes on from NC_091317.1 coordinate 1,998,786, forward strand.
AAAAGCTGCTGTTGACATGGTTGACGGAGAAACAGCTCACAGGAGATGCGTAGTGTAGTGAGATAAACAAAAACTGTACATAGCAGTTCTTAAGAAAAGTGTGAACTCCTGGCAGGATATGCTGCTCTGCATTTCTTCTTCAAGGTATGTAAATGTCGTATATACACCAGATCTAATTCGGTTAGCCTCACAAACTCCGTTTTCTCTTATAATAACTCCTCTGACGTTTTCATAGCGAGAATGCGTGACCACTCTTGCGACCACAATCCTCCTCCCTCTGCTGTCCATATAATGACATTTTATTCATTCTAGAGTGTATATCAGGTTTCTATGTTATTTTTATTGTTTGTTATGTCATATTAGATGAATTGTGACAGATAAATAAGCCATAGAGTTGATATTAGGGTTATTTTGTTGTGCCTTCTGAGAGCAGGAATTCAGCTGGAACGAATTAATTGCATTTCAATTAATTTAAATGAGGAAAATTGACCTAGCATACGAACAAATCAGGATACGAACAAGTCCGCGGAATGGATTAAATTCGTAAGCCGAGGTTCCACTGTACAGTACACTACTGTATAAACATTTAAAAATATACTAAAAATGTTATAAATGGTGCAAAGGTGACATTAAAACAGTTTCAAAGATTGTTGACACAAATCCACTACCATTATAGTATGCTCCTTGCTTAGCAATGAATTCACTTACCAATGTGGTCTTAGGAATGGCACTTGGTTGTGAAGTGAGGAGAGACTATATTATATTGATCAAGAAAGTATAACAGTTTAAGCAATTTCACATACATACCAAAAATCATATTCTTTTAAAAATGAATTCTTTGATATTTAAGAATCCTATGATTTTTAAGCACCCCTGAGTGAAATCCTGGTTAAGGCCTCCTCCTCAGATTGAAATCCTGGCTGTGCCACAGCCCCACAGTCTGTCAGTATAGAAATAACTTACTTGTAGTATACATGTATGTGAATTTATAATCTCTTGTTAATTTTCTTTAAATATTGCAGGACTGAAAGAGAAACTAGCTGAACTGGAGACATACAGAGATATTTTGTTACGTCAGATGGATACCTTACAATCTTATTTTGATGCTTGTGCTGAAACTGTAAAGGATGTAAAGAATGCTGAACCTACATGTAAGTTATCATGGTATAGTTCTCAATCATGACTAGTACCATTCTTGCAGTTCCACTCATCTCACACTCCTCTCTCTCAACCCCAGAACTTACTTCCACACCTTTACAGTTAATTCCACAAACTTGCTCTCACTCCTGTAATACTACAACTTACTCACAGCCCTCCCATAATCCTACCTCCCCAACCCATACAACTATTTCCCACACTCTTAGGACTTACCCACACCCATCCCACACTTCTGCTGTCTGATCTTGTATATATCCAACTCACTCTGAACCTTTTTTACAACCCTGCAACTTAATCATGTACCCTATCCTAAATACTGCTCACTTCCACAGCCTTCTAATTAGCTGCAAACTCATTCTTACACTGTACAAATCTTTTCCACATCCTAGAACTCATTTCTGCACTTTTCAACAAATCCACACTTGTTTATACCATGGAAGTTTTAAAGTAAGTGGAAGGGAAAACGTGGAACCAAATTTTATCAGACACTAATTCCTGTCATATTTTTCCTGATTTTGCAGGATAAGGTGCAAGAGTTATTTGGGGGTTGGAGATACCTTGCTTCTTGTGAGGTTATTTAAATGGCTACAGTAGTTGTATGAGCAACACCATTTCATATCAGAGGATTTCATTTTATAATTTTATCGTTTTAATTGAATTGTGATGTCTGCATTTTTGGAAAGACAGCTAAGGAATAAATGATGGTGAATGTGTTTCCTTCTTTGGGTGACTGCTTTAGTGGGAAATGGCAGTTGTTAAAACATGTTAAAGGTTGCTAAAAAATTACACAGGTAATGGTCACGAATCAGAGAATGATGGGACAATTGAAGTAGCTGTGGCTGCAGAGTATGGCCTTGGAGAGTCTCCTAAAGTTGGTGGTAGAGCATTTTCTCCACACCATCTTCCTTATCCTCAAGTTAGTAAAGAAATCCTGCTAAAACATGGTGCCTATGCATTGGATTTCCGTGGAGAAGCCCTCACTTTTAAGGTAAGTTGGTTGATGATACTTTATGGATCAGGTACTTATTGTACAAATGCAAGGTTAGTCTAGATGTCTTAAGTAAGATATGCAGACATAAAATTATACCACATGATGGATTTGACAATAAAGCCTACATTAGTTCTGCTTCTCTTATCCTATTTGATAAATGCTAAAGAATAATAAGCAAAGATACGTTTGATAAATAATTTTGTGTAGGTATGCCTCTGGCAAGACAGTGATGGCGTGAATGATGATGAAAGTGTGTCTTCTTTTTCGGGTCACCCTGCCTTGGTGGGAAATGGCTGATGTGTTAAAAAAAATATAAAAAAAATTACTAAGAGCATTATGCACAAAATGGAATGTGAAGAAAAGCAAAAGGAAATTATTAAAAGATCTGGAGAATGTTTTAGTTTTAAATTTGATAAGGTAAAGTATTGTAATAATGGTAGAATTAACGACATTATGTTAGGTAGAAGGACACAAGTGGAACTAATGAGACATTTTATTGTTGCAACGTTTTGCTCTCCAGGAGCTTTGTCAAACTGTTACAAACAGTACAGGGATACAGAGGAGTATATATAGGTACAGAGTAAGGTGTAAAGCATAATATAATTGTAGGTATGTAGTAGTAGTAGTATTTGGGATGGTAGTAGTAGTTGTAGTACTTGTGATGGCAGTAGTAGTTTTAGTGCTTGTGATGGTGATAGTAGTAGTAGTGGTAGTGGTATCATCTATGTGATAGCAAGGTTTATTGTTTTGAGGAGAATTCTTACTAATACATCAAAGATGAAGAAGCTGCTGTACCTGTAATCATACTTTACAGGTACAGCATGTAGTTGGAAATATTAACAAGGCCCCATTGCATGGATTCTTGGTATAATGGACCCCATGCAATGTATTTTGGATAAAACGAAAGAATCTTTTCGGACAAAGGCTCAGTGAGTCTGTTGCACAAGGGTGTCCTGTAGAATTGTCAGTCTAGTGGACCAAGTCCTCTGAATCACTTGGTTGTTCTGTCCTGTCATACTATCGATGAAGCAAATAAAGTTCACTTCATCACAGGTTTGTCTGGTCCAGGATGCATTCCAAACCTGTTTGTTTTCATTGTTCCTGGGCAAGTGGGGCCAGTGACTCACCTTGTGACTGTTTATTGTTTGCACACTCACTCCCATACTATTATTTGGTCTTCGCTTTTCCCTGGATTTACAGTGTTTACATTTAATTTATTGAAGTGCCCTGTTCACTGTTATTAACAATAGCCTTCAAAGTAAGTGATGGTGCATGGAAGTGTTAAGCAGAAACTGAAATTGGTAAGGAAGGTGAAATTGACATGTCAGTGGTCCAGGTGTGAGGAGTATGGTGTAGCAAATCAAATGGTGTCTGACATTTGTAGAAGTGTGGAAAAACCAGCTATTAGCTCATCTATCCACTAGGAAAGGTAAGAAATACTGTACCTTAACTTTCATTTTCAGGCAGTGTACTGTAATTTATGCACTGTAATGAAATGTAGTTTATTCTTAGTACCATATGTCCTGTAGTGCCATCAATGCAGTGGACATCATCATCTGTTGCACTGAACAATCACTTCTATACTACAAAGGATTTCCTTTAAAATAGACAGATACCCCATATCCCCATTAATATGTTACACTGAGGTTTCACTGTGTTGTAAAATGTTGTTTTCCACAGCTTCATACTGCTAGTTGCCTATTTGTACTTTGTACAAATGCTAAATCCTCTTTCAATTTATTCCATTCTTCCACCACTGTTTGCACAGAAAAATTTTAAGGTACAGTATCATTTTTGGCCCTGTTTTTGTTTTTTTAATTTACATCTGTGGCCTCTTGTTACCCCTGTTGATAGCACTAAAAAACTTCTTTATCCATTCTTTCTTTCCCTTTTTATTATTTCTTTTTAAACATTGTCACTCTCCAATCAAGGTAGGGTGACCTGAAAAAGAGGAAACACTTTCACCATCACTCATTAAATCACCTTATTGCCAAAGTGTGCTGATATTGCAGTTTAAATGGCTCACTCCTCATAGAGAGAATGGGCACTGTACTTCCCACCTTCAGGCCTCAGATTTGAAAATCTTTTGATCATTTATTTACAGTTCTATCCTTATAGATTGTCTAGTTTGTCTGTATGGTTGAAATCTCCATTTACAGTAACATTATTATTATTTCCATCACTTTTGAGCAAAAATTCCTTATTCTTCTTTCAACACACTGGCCGTATCCCACCGAGGCGGGGTGGCCCAAAAGGAAAAACAAAAGTTTCTCCTTTCACATTTAGTAATATATACAGGAGAAGGGGTTACTAGCCCCTTGCTCCCGGCATTTTAGTCGCCTTTTACAACACGCATAGCTTACGGAGGAAGAATTCTGTTCCGCTTCCCCATGGAGACAAGAGGAAATAAACAAGAACAAGAACTAGTAAGAAAATAGAAGAAAACCCAGAGGGGTGTGTATATATATGCTTGTACTATGTGTAGTGTGACCTAAGTGTAAGTAGAAGTAGCAAGATGTACCTGAAACCTTGCATGTTTATGAGACAGAAAAAACACCAGCAATCCTACCATCATGTAAAACAGTTACAGGCTTTCGTTTTACACTCACTTGGCAGGACGGTAGTACCTCCATGGGTGGTTGCTGTCTACCAACCTACTACCTAGGAAAAATTCCTTATATTATCCTATATTTACCTTGTCAAATTCTTTCTCCCAAGTCTTTTTTTTGAGTCCTGGAAATGGGAAGTACAATGCCTGCACTTTAAAGGAGGGGTTTGGGATATTGGCAGTTTGGAGTGATATGTTGTGTATCTTTATATGTATATGCTTCTGAACTGTTGTATTCTGAGCACCTCTGCAAAAACAGTGATAATGTGTGAGTGTGGTGAAAGTGTTGAATGATGATGAAAGTATTTTCTTTTTGGGGATTTTCTTTCTTTTTTGGGTCACCCTGCCTAGGTAGGAGATGGCCGACTCGAAAAAAAAAAAAAAAAAAAAGATTTTCTTGTCTTTATTTTAGATTTCTGTCACTAAAATTTCCACATTATTTGTGTTTATTTTAATTTCTAAAACATCTATTGTTTCTTCAACCAGTATTACCAATTCCCCCTTTTTTTTTACCCACTTTCTTTTCCTCACACTAAGTAGTTTCCATAAAATACAACTTCATTTAAAATGTTTTTTTTTTTTACAGTTTATTTTCATTTCGATAGACCCTATTAGGTTTCCATTTTTTTGTATAATGTTTTTTGGCTCTAGTTTTTTATAAATTATTCCATCTGTTAGTATGTATCTATATTATTTTAACACCTGTTTGTCTCTCCATTTCCCTCCTTTAATCGATTGGCTGTTAAGTTTTTTTTTTCACATTATTCTCTTTTGAAAAGGTGTTGTCTTATTGGTATGTCTTTATAACCTTCCAATTTTCTTACATCCTCAGTTTTTTTTTTTTTTAAGATTTTCTTATGCTTAACCTTAGTGAATATTATTTTTAGTGGTCTTTTCATATTTTCCAATTTTCTTGCATCCCACTATATGGTCGTGAATACTAAAATTCTCTAAGCCCTTGTGACTTTTTTTATTCTCTTTCTGATTCTGATTTTTTCAGAACAGCTAAAAATAGTCTTTTCTTTGTCCACATTCCTTTTTTTTATTTCAAGACTAATGTTGGCTCTAGTTGTAATTTCCATAGGTATTACATTTTTTTTTCTTAGTTATCTTTTATTATAGCTTTAAATTCCCCTAGCCTTTTGATCTCTGTCAGAGTTTTTTTGTTGACATTTTCTGTGATATAATGAGTAAGCTGCAACTGTTGATCTAGTTTTATCTTCTGCTTTGTTATTCCACATAACTATCTTCTATTTTTGTTTTATTCTTCAAGGCTTTACTTTCTTTATATCAAATGTGTCCTTAAAAATTTCTTATCCATTTCTGTTGTTTCCTTTATTTATTTTTCCTTTTTTTTTTTTCTCAACAAGTTGGCCGTCTCCCACCAAGGCAGGGTGACCCCCCCAAAAAAAAAGAAAATCCCCGAAAAGAAAAAACTTCATCATTCAACACTTTCACCTCACTCATATATAATCACTGTCTTTGCAGTGATTATTATATAGTACAGAATCCTTTATCTGAAATGCTTAGGACCAGAAGTGTTTTGGATTTTGGATTTTTTCGGATTTTGGAATATTTGTATATTTGCATCTTTAAAACGGGATAGCTTGGGGATGAGACCCAAGTCTCAATGAGGTACTGTACTGAACAGGTTCTGTACCAAAAGAAAAAATGATCACTGCTTATGAAAAGAAGATGCCATATTTTACAGTCTTGAAGAAGCTAATTTTTTTTTTTCCCTCAAAAATAAGTTTTGGAAAATTTACCCAGCATCTTGGAGGCCGAAGATTACCTTATTCATAGGCCTCACTCTAAGCCTAGAGAAGTGTTTTCATACTAGACAGTAATCTAAGCTCCTGTATATGACCCAGTAATAAATTGTGTAAACTATTTTTTACAAAATGAGGAAAAGCAAAAATAATCATAATTGTAAAAATTCATTAGCGCTTACCAGCGGTAGGCTAAGATAAACCAGGCAGTGGAGTTGGATGGAGTACAAGTAGTATCATAAGTAAGTTTATTTAGGTAAAGGTATGCATTAATAGTCACACAATTTTTTTTTTTTTCAACAAGTTGGCCATCTCCCACCTAGGCAGGGTGACCCAAAAAGAAAGAAAATCCCCAATAAGAAAATACTTTCATCATCATTCAACATTTTCATCTCACTCACACATAATTGCTGTTTTTGCAGAGGTGCTCAGAATACAACACTTTAGGAGCATATACATATAAAGATACACAACATATTCCTCCAAACTGCCAATATCCCAAACCCCTCCTTTAAAGTGCAGGCATTGTACTTCCCATTTCCAGGACTCAAATCCCAAACCCCTCCTTTAAAGTGCAGGCATTGTACTTCCCATTTCCAGGACTCAAATCCGGCTATATAAAAATAACTGGTTTCCCTGAATCCCTTCACTAAATATTACCCTGCTCACACTCCAACAGCTTGTCAGATCCCAAATACCATTTGTTTCCATTCACTCCTATCTAACACGCTCATGTATGCTTGTTGGAAGTCCAAGCCCCTTGCCCACAAACCTCCTTTACCCCCTCCCTCCAACCTCTTCAAGGACGACCCCCTATCCCGCCTTCCTTCCCCTACAGATTTATATGCTCTCCATGTCATTCTATTTTGATCCATTCTCTAATGACCAAACCACCTCAACAACCCCTCTTCAGCCCTCTGACTAATACTTTTATTAACTCCACACCTTCTCCTAATTGCCACATTCCGAATTTTCTGCATGATATCTACACCACACATTGCCCTTAGACAAAACATCTCCACCGCCTCCTCGCTGCAGCATTTACAACCCAAGCTTCACACCCATATAAGAGTGTTGGTACTACTATACTACTTTCATACATTCCCTTCTTTGCCTCCATAGATAAAGTTTTTTGTCTCAACATATACCTCAACGCACCATTCATGTTTTTTCCTTCATCAATATTATGATTACCCCTTTGAGGGTTTCGGATGTACTAATACGGCTTACGACCCAGGGTTTTTGACGTACTTGTACGCCTAAATTCTAGCGCCCTCAAATCTATTGGGAGAAAGCTGGTAGGCCTTCATATGAAAGAATGGGTTTATGTGGTCAGTGTGCACAGTCTAAAAAAAATCCTGCAGCACACAGTGCATAATGAGAAAAAAAAAACTTTGACCGTTTTCTTGGAATAAAACAGCGACTTTGCACTGTATTTTCGTATGGTATTTATTGTTGTATTCTAGTTTTCTTGGTCTCATTTTATAGAATGGAAGACATATTACAGAAATTGCGATGATTTTGACTGATTTTACAATGAAAGGTACCTTGAAATTGAGCTCAAAGGAGCAGAAATGTTCGATTTTTACCAAATTTCAAAAGTAAACAAATCGTGCCAAGCGTCCAATACACGTCAACTGGTGAGTCTAATATTCTTTCACAAGTGCGCCAATAATATTTATACCATTTTTTACACTAATGCAGTAGTCTGCATAACAGTAAATCTTATATTTTTTGTGAGAATAAAAATTCAAAGTGGAAAGCAAAAGAATATAAGAGGGGCCTTGAGACGTGACTAATGACCAGAGGAAATGTCATTTTAGTGCCAGGAATGTCTTTCTTGTTTATTCTGGACCCTATTTGGAAATAGGCATCTTATGAAATTTGTGTGAAATTGGCAAAATTGCTAAATTCTGACCACTGTACTGGATAGTTGAATTTCATAAATGGGTGGTTTCTTGCACCCATTCGATAGAAAAAATGGAGTTCTAGTGAAATATTCATGTTTTTTGTCGACTAGTACAGTGGAATTGGTCGAAAATGGGGCTCAAAGTGGGCAAAATCGCCGATGCGTAAACATCGCCGAGATCGCTAACTTTGCGAGAGCATAATTCCGTAAGTTTTCCATCAAATTTCAAACTTTTGGTGTCCTTATGATCGGGAAAAAATTCTCTATCTTTTCATAAGAGAAAATTATTTTTTTTTTTAAATTTGGCCGACCCTGAGAACGAGTTTTGGAGAGGGCCTGTCGACCCTCAAAGGGTTAACCTCATCCTTCATAAATCCATCCGCCGACACGTCAACTCCAAAATATCTGAAAACATTCACTTCCTCCATACTACTCCTCCCCAATTTGATATCCAATTTTTCTTTATTGAAATCATTGGCTACCCTCATCACCTTACTCTTTTCTATGTTTGCTTTCAACTTTCTACCTTTACACACACTCCCAAACTCGTCCACTAACCTTTGCAATTTTTCTTTAGAATCTCCCATGAGCACAATGTCATCAGCAGAAAGTAACTGTGTCAATTCCCATTTTGTATTTGATTCCCCATAATTTAATCGCACCCCTCTTCTGAACACCCTAGCATTTACTTCTTTTACAACCCCATCTGTAAATATATTAAACAACCATGGTGACATTACACATCCCTGTCTAAGACCTACTTTTACCGGGAAGTAGTCTCCCTCTTCTACACACCCTAATCTGACCCTCGCTATCCTCATAAAAACTCTTTACAGCATTTAGTAACTTGCCACCTATTCCATATACTTGCAACATCTGCCACATTGCTCCCCTATCCACTCTATCATATGCCTTTTCTAAATCCATAATTCAATAAAAACTTCCCTACCTTTATCTAAATACTGTTCACATATATGCTTCAATGTAAACACTTGATCTACACATCCCCTACCCACTCTAAAACCTCCTTGCTCATCCGCAATCCTACATTTTGTAATTTTTTGTAATTTGCTCATATGTTACTATGTATGATAATTTGTGTAACTGTATTTGTGTACTTGTACCTAAATAAACTTACTTATTCCATTAAGTGGCATATGCTCACTTCGACGCTAACGAATCCACTCCATCAGTACACGATTGAGAGCTTTATATTTCCCTCTGTGCAGTGTTTTTTCTATATTTCATTAACTTGTGTTCATCACTTTCAACATAGAACTTCAGCAAATTGTCCTTCTGTTTATTTAGGTTGTAAATAGTGGTTGTTCCAACACCAAACTCCTCAGTCAGATGATTCACACTTACACCACTCAGGTTTTTTCTAAAACTTTACTTTGTGATATAGATAAACATAAATACTTTCTCTCTTTCTTTTCACTGCAGGAGGGCCCTGCTTGTATAGCAGGTTAGGTTCCAGGCTACTGCTGTCAAGTGAAAATTGTTAAATTGCTGTATAGTGAATCATAGCCTTTTTATGCTTTCAAATGCACATAAAAGCCTAACAACACATTTACACTCGTATATTAAGCGAGCAGTATAGCCAAGCCTAAAAAATGCATATACAGTACACATATTACTTACCTTCAAATATTTTTGTCCTTAGATTATAGTGAGTGGTGAGTATATTTATTGTAGGAATTCTGAATAAATGAAGAGTGGGTATAATTGAAAACTGGATTAGCGAAACGTTGTAAAGTGAAGTGCTGTAAAGCGGGGCCTGCCTATATTACCCATAGCCTATTTGACATTTTCAACAATATCTTCTAACCACAGAGCACAAAACACATGGTAATGAGTAATTTTCTGCTGACAACAAACTGAAAGATTCATTTATGGCTTGTCATGTCAACACTTGAAAAACTTTAGGATTTTGGTGGTTTTTGGAGTTTGGAATTTTGCATGAAGGTTTCTGTACTGGATCAGGTAATATTTGAAGTGTTTTTTTTTTGCATGAGGTGTGAGAGTTTTTCATTGTATTTATTTGAATTGTTAAATTTTCATTATCTTTATTTGATTTGTCAAGTCATTCCTGTCTTGTCTAGTTTTGCCAGTTTTATCATTCAGTCCACTTACCCAGTCAAAGCATGGAGCCATCTCCATGCTTTGACTGGGTGCTCTTAGTCATGTAAACAAAGGCTCTGCTGATGTTTGGTTACTCTTTTACTTCAAAATCTATATAGTTACCTCAACTCAGGAATCTTTTAAGCTAATGTACCCTTCAAGGGAGGTTCCTTGATGCTGGTGAGGGGCTCTTGATCTAAGGAATTAGATCTGTGCTCCATTTCCCTGAATTGAGCCTGATTACCCTCCATTCCCCCCCTCCACAGGCACTGTTTAATCCCTTGGGGTTTAGCACCCCCCATGATTGTATTAATAGGCTAATGTTTCCTGTGTGTTGTAGATGACACCCTAAAGCATACACTGTACTACTCTATTTCTTTTGCCACAACTGGTAGAATTATCCTTCTTTCTCTAATCAGGTGATGATGTGTTACAAATATTGGTAAAAATTTACTGCTTGTCTATCAATAACTGTGAATAATACTAAGATTTGAAAATATTTATAATAGGCAACAACTGCTGGGATCCTGACCACTTTGAGCCATTGTGTAGATGTTATGAATCAGAGGGAAGAATCTTTCAAGAAACGTTTAGAACGTGAAGGAGAGAAGCAGAGGCGACTAGAGGAGAGGTTGAATCATGCTCTTGCTGACATTGCAAAAGAGAGGCCAACTACTAGAAGAGTGGTAGTCATGGGAGGACCTGATTATGAGGTTTGTGTATATAAAAATACAGCATTAACAGTAATCTTGAACAACATGCTTTTTTCTTTATGCCTGTAGGTTATAAAGGTCTGCTGCTTACAAGTTTTTTAACCCTTAAACGGTCCAAACGTAGATCTACATTCATGTGCGTAGCGCTCCAAACGTAGGTTTACTTTTTTATATGCTTTCAAATGGAGAAAATAAAGATCGGAGCACTACGCACGTAAACGTAGATCTATGTTTGGACAGTTTAAGAGTTAAATATGCCTGTATTTAGCTGATGAAATACTCCATTAAGCTACTTTAAAGGAGTATCCAATAGAATTTGATGTAGTGTCAGTATGATACGCATTCATCTAATAGTGGGCTTGAAGTTGTGAACTGATATAAGTTAAAAAGTAAAACGGTACTGTACACAGTAAACTATAATAACTTGTAAGCTAAGAATGAAATGGTAATTTTTTAACTATTATTATTAATCCTGCTAAAGCATCAGCATTAGAACCATAAATTATGTACAGGAGGGCCCCGCTTTATGGTACCTTACTAATACGTACAGACATTTCAAATTATACCCCAAAATTCGTTTATGCTCCTGATATGCTATTACGGCATCCATGTGCCACTCTTTCTCTGTATGCTGTATGAACTCTGCATCTCTCGATTTTGTCTGGAAACTTTCCAAAGTTTCAAGTGTTTTAAAGTTATTACATATATTATACTATTTTTGTTACAATGGCATCTAAAGGTAGTTGCAATAAAAAGAGGAGTCATCAGTGCCAAGTTAAAAAGTAGGAGCTAAGCCAGGTAAGGGAGTAAATAAGAGTGTCTCATTGTGTTGAAGATGGAATAACGCAGGAAGAATGTCACTCTGGGATACTGAAAATGTCATAGTTATGCTATCCCTAGGTAGTAGGTTGGTAGACAGCAACGCCCAGGGAGGTACTACCGTTCTGCCAAGTGAGTGGGAAATGGAAGCCTGTAATTGCTCTACATGATGGTAGGATTGCTGGTATCTTTTTTCTGTCTCACAAACATGCAAGATTTCAGGTATGTCTTGCTACTTCTACTTACACTTAGGTCACACTGCACATGCATAGACAAGCATATACATACACACCCCTCTGGGGTTTCTTCTATTTCCATACTAGTTCTTGTTCTTGTTTATTTCCTCTTATCTCCATGGGGGAAGTGGAACAGAGTTCTTCCTCCATGAGCCATGCATGTCATAAGAGGCGACTAAAATGCCAGGAGCAAAGGGCTATTAACCCCTCCCTCTGTATATATTACTAAATTTAAAAGGAGAAACTTTTGTTTTTCCTTTTGGGACACCCTGCCTTGGTTTGTTGAAAGAAGAAATGTTAAGTTATCATAGACATTTTCCAAAATCCATCTATGACACATTTTGGAAAATTATATAAACATACTACATACCATGTAATAGATACAGTGGACCCCCAGTATACGATATTAATTCCTTCCTGAGAGCTCGTCGTATGCCAAAATTATTGGAAGGCGAATTAATTTTCCCCATAAGAAATAATGGAAATCAAATTGATCCGTGCAAGACACCCAAAAGTATGAAATTTTTTTTTTTACCACATAAAATATTAAGTTTAATACACACAAACTGAAGAAGACATGCACAGTTTGTAGTACTCTACTAACAATAGAATACATGACACTTACCTTTAATGAAGATCTGGTGATGATTGATGGGATGGGAGGAGGGGAGAGTGTCGAAGTTGTTAATGTTTAGGAGGGGAATCCCCTTCCATTAGGACTTGAGGTAGCAAGTCCTTTTCCGGGGTTACTTCCCTTCTTTTAATGCCACTAGGACCAGCTTGAGAGTCACTGGACCCCTGTTGCACAACAAATCTGTCCATAGAGGTCTGTACCTCCTGTTCCTTTAAGATTTGTCTAAAATGGGCCATAACATTGTTATTGTAATAGTCACCAGCACGACTTGCAATAGCTGTGTTAGGGTGATTTTCATCCATAAAGGTTTGCAGTTCAACCCACTGTGCACACATTTCCTTAATTTTTGAAGTAGGCACAATGGATTCCATAACTGGCATAGGCTTCTCAGGGTTAGCCCCAAACCCTTCAAAATCTTTCTTAATTTCCATACTAATTCTCACCCTTTTTACCACAGGGTTGGCACTAGAAGCTTTCTTGGGGCCCATGGTGACTTATTTTGCAGAAACAAGCACCAAAAACAGTGATAATATGGAATGTACCGAATGTATGCTTCAATGCGAGCACACTGGCTGGCTTGTAAACACTGGCACGCATGGGGCAGTTCAGGCCACATGTGGACGTGTCCCGGACGAATCGCGTGTGGCGGGTTTTTTAATGAGTGGCGAGGCAAAAATTTTGCGTTAAAATGTATCGAATACCGGATTTAACGTATACCGATGCCATCGGATGCCAGGGGTCCACTGTATTTATATGGACACATATTAAACCATTTAGACGATCAACTTGGAGTTACTGGGTGTGTTGCTGTGAGCCTGGGTGTGTTACCGTGAGCCTGGGTGTGTTGCCGTGAGCCTGGGTGTGTTGCCGTGAGCCTGGGTGTGTTGCCGTGAGCCTGGGTGTGTCGCCGTGAGCTTGGGTGTGTTGCCGTGAGCCTGGGTGTGTTGCCGTGAGCCTGGGTGTGTTGCCGTGAACCTGGGTGTGTTGCCGTGAGCCTGGGTGTGTTGCCGTGAGCCTGGGTGTGTTGCCGTGAGCCTGGGTGTGTTTCCGTGAGTCTGGGTGTGTTGCCGTGAGCCTGGGTGTTTTGCCGTGAGCCTGGGTGTGTTGCCATGAGCCTGGGTGTGTTGCCGTGAGCCTGGGTGTGTTGCCATGAGCCTGGTTGTGTTTCCGTGAGCCTGGTTGTGTTTCCGTGAGCCTGGTTGTGTTTCCGTGAGCCTGGTTGTATTTCTGTGAGCCTGGTTGTGTTGCTGTGAGCCTGGTTGTGTTGCCGTGAGCCTGGTTGTGTTGCCGTGAGCCTGGTTGTGTTGCTATGAGCTTGGGACTAGGCACTCCAAGTTGGGCATGATACATGTCATCTGGCCATTTAATGTGTGTGTCTGACCATCATTTGACTGTCTCATTACTTGTCCACCCAAAACACTGACATAATATATACAATATGGAGTATTATCCTCACAATACACCTTACATTATATACAAAATATCTTCACATTAATGCAGTAGCCTGCATAACAGTTGTCATGAGCCAGGCTGTGTTGTCAGGGATTCAGTTTGTTTACAGAATTTGTGTGCTCTTTCTCTGTATTCTGGCAATTTTTCAAAGTTTTAAATTCACCACTCAGTGTTCAAGTTGAGGACAAAAATATTTTAAGGTAATTAATGTGTATACTGTACAGTCATTTTACTTTCATATAATTTTTTAGGCCTATCTCTATTTCACACTTAATATATGATAGTGTAAATATTTAAATATTTAAAAGTGAAAAAAAAAAAGGCTATTCACTTTACGGCAGTATCCTAGACCGTAACCCACCATATAATTGGGGCCCTCCCACACTCTAACTTGATCATGAATAATTATTCTAAGCAAAGTAGCATGTGAATGCTTATTGTCATTCTTATTATTATTATTGTTGTAGGAAGGACCACATAGCGTGATAGGAGAGGATGAATTCTATGATGCTGTCGAGTCTGCTCTGGACAAAATGGATGAAGAGGAGGAGTTCAGGGAACGTTTACGACTAAAACAGTTGGCAGCTCCTCAGAAGCCTGCAGCTACTCATCCTCTCTGGCCTCAAGTAAAATACTAATTTTGTATGGGATAAGATTTCAAAAAATACAGTAAACTCTCAGTTTAAAGGGCCTCAATTTAATGTACTTTGGAACAATGGAAGAGAGTCCTCTTTGTCATTTGATTCAAGAACAATGATTAAAGTTCATTGATACAAAATTACCAGTATCCATTATTGGCTTGATCATAGCTAAACAGTTCCTCTCTTATTGCAGTCACCATTTCCAGCCACCCACTCTTTCCCAATTAGTCCACTAAACTGAATGTTTACTGTACCTGAAAGCTGCATTTGTCTTGTTTACCATATGTTTGAAAGGTTGCTTAACAGCTACATGCTGGAAAATGATTATTGATTAATATTGTGCATATTTCAGTTTGGAATAATATGTTGTAATGTACATTTGCATTCCCATTTTCATTCATTCTGAGGGAGACTTTTTTAAGAATGTATGATTTCATTAGATTTCTTGCCTTTTCATAATACTGTACCCTTTAAGAGTACCTTGATGACAGTGAAGGGCTCTTGGTCCAAGGAATTAGTTATCCTTCCTTTTCTTAGATTAAACATGATTGCTTTCCTTTCCCAGGTGCATTATGACCCCTATGAGTTTAGTGTTTTTATATGATGATGGTGTAGTAGTAATACTGTGTTACTTCATTTGTAAACATTAGACACTGTACTTAAATTTTATTGGGATTATTAACCAAGATAGATAATTGACATTTTGCAGGCACTATACATTCATTGGCCACTTTTTTAGGTACACCTGTACACCTTGTTAATTCAAATACAGTGGACCCTCGACCAATGATATTAATCCGTTCCAGAGAGCTTGTCGTTAGTCGAATTTATCGTTAGTCGAATATATCGTTAGTCGAATTTATTGTTAGTTGAATTTATCGTTAGTCGAATTAATTTTCCCCATGAGAAATAATGGAAATCCAGTTAATCCATTCCAGACACCGAAAAGTATGAAATTTTTTTTTCACACGAAATATACATTTTCCTACACAGAAAAAGGATACATGCACAGTAAATACTGTACTGTACTAAATGAAGACTAAATGACACTTATCCTTATTGAAGATGTAGTGATGAGTGATGAGATGGGAGGAGGGGAGATGGAGGTGTATTAATTTTTGAAAGGGAAATTAGAATTTTTCAGCTTCACCATGCCTTATCACACTGTATATGCCACTACGATTCTTAAATCTCTCAAACCAATCTTTGCTGGCCCTAAATTCACCAATATGAGCACTAGTTCCAGGCATTTTTTCATGTTCACCTGGGTGTTAGTCGACTGGTGTGGGTCGCATCCTGGGGGACAAGATTAAGGACCCCAATGGAAGTAAGTTAGACAGTCCTTGATGACGCACTGACTTTCTTGGGTTATCCTGGGTGGCTAACCCAATGGTGTGAATTGTTTCTCGGTAATTGTTTCTCATTAAGCCACACCAACAACACTGTCTCCACATCTTCGAGTAGTACAGCTGACCATGGTACAACAGCAGCAGCAGCGGCGGCGGCGCCCGTGGTGCAGCAGCAGCTGACCGTGGTGCAGCAGCAGCAGCTGACCATAGTACGATAGTATTTCTCACCCTTTTTACCACAGGGTTGGCACTAGAAGCTTTCTTTGGGCCCATGGTGGCTTATTTAGCAGTTACAAGCACTAAAAACAGTGGAATATGTAAAGCAAAATGTATCGAATGTATGTGTGGAACCATCTGCCCTTGCTTGTAAACAATGGCACACTAGCTGATGGGAAGGCAGCTGAGGCACTCAGGCTGGATGGACAGGTTCGGGACGAATGTTGTTGGTCAAATTTTTCTTCATTGGTTGGGCCGAAATTTTTATGCTCAAATGCTTCGTTAGGCGAATTTTTCGTTAGACGATGCTTTCGTTGGTTGGGGGTTCACTGTATCTAATTGGCCACTCGTGTGGCAGCACTTCAATAACTAAAAGCATGCAGACATGGTCAGGAGGTTCATTTGTGGTTCAGATTGAACATCGGAATGGGGAAGAAATATAATTTAAATGACTTTGACCATGGAATGATTGTTTGTGCCAGTTGGTGAGTGGCAATTCTGTGGGAAGAAAATATTTGATAATGAGAAAGGTCAGAGGAAAATGGCCAGATTTGTTCAAGCTGTCAGGAAAATGACTAACTTAAATAATCATATAGGTAGTAGGTTGGTAGACAGCAACCACCCAGGGAGGTACTACCGTCCTGCCAAGTGAGTGTAAAACGAAAGCCTGTGATTGTTTTACATGATGGTAGGATTGCTGATGTCTTTTGTCTGTCTCATAAATATGCAAGATCACAGGCATGTCTTGCTACTTCTACTTACACTTAGGTCACACTACACATACATGTACACATTTATTTATACACACTCATCTGAGTTTTCTTTGATTTTATCTTAATAGTTCTTGGTCTTATTAATTTTCCTTTTATATCCATGGGGAAGTGGAATAAGAATCTTTCCTCCGTAAGCCATGCATGTTGTAAAAGTCAACTAAAATGCCGGGAACAATGGGCTAGTAACCCCTTTTCCTGTAAAGATTACTAAAAAGAATAAGAAGAAGAAAATTGTCAAAGTGGGAAGTCTGAATGTGCGTGGATGTTGTGCAGATGATAAGAAAGAGATGATTGTGGATGTTATGAATGAGAAGAAGCTGGATGTCCTGGCTTTAAGTGAAACAAAGCTGAAGGGGGTGGGAGAGTTTCAGTGGAGAGGAATAAATGGGATTAGGTCAGGGGTTTCAAATAGAGTTAGAGCTAAAGAAGGAGTAGCAATAATGTTGAAGGATAAGCTATGGCAGGAAAAGAGGGACTATAAATGTATTAATTCAAGGATTATGTGGAGTAAAATAAAGATTGGATGTGAAAAGTGGGTTATAATAAGCGTGTATGCACCTGGAGAAGAGAGAAGTGTAGAGGAGAGAGAGAGATTTTGGGAAATGTTGAGTGAATGCATGGGGAGTTTTGAATCAAGTGTGAGAGTAATGGTGGTTGGGGATTTCAATGCTAAAGTGGGTAAAAATGTTATGGAGGGAGTAGTAGGTAAATTTGGGGTGCCAGGGGTAAATGTAAATGGGGAGCCTTTAATTGAGCTATGTGTAGAAAGAAATTTGGTAATAAGTAATACATATTTTATGAAAAAGAGGATAAATAAATATACAAGGTATGATGTAGCACGTAATGAAAGTAGTTTGTTAGATTATGTATTGGTGGATAAAAGGTTGATGGGTAGGCTCCAGGATGTACATGTTTATAGAGGGGCAACTGATATATCGGATCATTATTTAGTTGTAGCTACAGTTAGAGTAAGAGGTAGATGGGAAAAGAGGAAGGTGGCAACAACAAGTAAGAGGGAGGTGAAAGTGTATAAACTAAGGGAGGAGGAAGTTCGGGTGAGATATAAGCGACTATTGGCAGAAAGGTGGGCTAGTGCAAAGATGAGTAGTGGGGGGGTTGAAGAGGGTTGGAATAGTTTTAAAAATGCAGTATTAGAATGTGGGGCAGAAGTTTGTGGTTATAGGAGGGTGGGGGGCAGTAGGAAAGAGGAGTGATTGGTGGAATGATGAAGTAAAGGGTGTGATAAAAGAGAAAAAGGTAGCTTATGAGAGGTTTTTACAAAGCAGAAGTGTTATAAGAAGAGCAGAGTATATGGAGAGTAAAAGAAAGGTAAAGAGAGTGGTGAGAGAGTGCAAAAGGAGAGCAGATGATAGAGTGGGAGAGGCACTGTCAAGAAATTTTAATGAAAATAAGAAAAAATTTTGGAGTGAGTTAAACAAGTTAAGAAAGCCTAGGGAAAATATGGATTTGTCAGTTAAAAACAGAGTAGGGGAGTTAGTAGATGGGGAGATGGAGGTATTGGGTAGATGGCGAGAATATTTTGAGGAACTTTTAAATGTTAAGGAAGAAACAGAGGCAGTAATTTCATGCACTGGTCAGGGAGGTATACCATCTTTTAGGAGTGAAGAAGAGCAGAATGTAAGTGTGGGGGAGGTACTTGAGGCATTACGTAAAATGAAAGGGGGTAAAGCAGCTGGAACTGATGGGATCATGACAGAAATGTTAAAAGCAGGGGGGGATATAGTGTTGGAGTGGTTGGTACTTTTGTTTAATAAATGTATGAAAGAGGGGAAGGTACCTAGGGATTGGCAGAGAGCATGTATAGTCCCTTTATATAAAGGGAAAGGGGACAAAAGAGACTGTAAAAATTATAGAGGAATAAGCTTACTGAGTATACCAGGAAAAGTGTACGGTAGGGTTATAATTGAAAGAATTAGAGGTAAGACAGAATGTAGGATTGCGGATGAGCAAGGAAGTTTCAGAGTGGGTAGGGGATGTGTAGATCAGGTGTTTACATTGAAGTATATATGTGAACAGTATTTAGATAAAGATAGGGAAGTTTTTATTGCATTTATGGATTTAGAAAAGGCATATGATAGAGTGGATAGAGGAGCAATGTGGCAGATGTTGCAAGTATATGGAATAGGTGGTAAGTTATTAAATGCTGTAAAGAGTTTTTATGAGGATAGTGAGGCTCAGGTTAGGGTGTGTAGAAGAGAGGGAGACTACTTCCCGGTAAAAGTAGGTCTTAGACAGGGATGTGTAATGTCACCATGGTTGTTTAATATATTTATAGATGGGGTTGTAAAGGAAGTAAATGCTAGGGTGTTTGGGAGAGGGGTGGGATTAAATTATGGGGAATCAAATTCAAAATGGGAATTGACAGTTACTTTTTGCTGATGATACTGTGCTTATGGGAGATTCTAAAGAAAAATTGCAAAGGTTAGTGGATGAGTTTGGGAATGTGTGTAAAGGTAGAAAGTTGAAAGTGAACATAGAAAAGAGTAAGGTGATGAGGGTGTCAAATGATTTAGATAAAGAAAAATTGGATATCAAATTGGGGAGGAGGAGTATGGAAGAAGTGAATGTTTTCAGATACTTGGGAGTTGACGTGTCGGCGGATGGATTTATGAAGGATGAGGTTAATCATAGAAATGATGAGGGGAAAAAAGGTGAGTGGTGCGTTGAGGTATATGTGGAGTCAAAAAACGTTATCTATGGAGGCAAAGAAGGGAATGTATGAAAGTATAGTAGTACCAACACTCTTATATGGGTGTGAAGCTTGGGTGGTAAATGCAGCAGCGAGGAGACGGTTGGAGGCAGTGGAGATGTCCTGTTTAAGGGCAATGTGTGGTGTAAATATTATGCAGAAAATTCGGAGTGTGGAAATTAGGAGAAGGTGTGGAGTTAATAAAAGTATTAGTCAGAGGGCAGAAGAGGGGTTGTTGAGGTGGTTTGGTCATTTAGAGAGAATGGATCAAAGTAGAATGACATGGAAAGCATATAAATCTATAGGGGAAGGAAGGCGGGGTAGGGGTCGTCCTCGAAAGGGTTGGAGAGAGGGGGTAAAGGAGGTTTTGTGGGCAAGGGGCTTGGACTTCCAGCAAGCATGCGTGAGCGTGTTAGATAGGAGTGAATGGAGACGAATGGTACTTGGGACCTGACGATCTGTTGGAGTGTGAGCAGGGTAATATTTAGTGAAGGGATTCAGGGAAACAGGTTATTTTCATATAGTCGGACTTGAGTCCTGAAAATGGGAAGTACAATGCCTGCACTTTAAAGGAGGGGTTTGGGATATTGGCAGTTTGGAGGGATATGTTGTGTATCTTTATATGTGTATGCTTCTAGACTGTTGTATTTTGAGCACCTCTGCAAAAACAGTGATAATGTGCGAGTGTGGTGAAAGTGTTGAATGATGATGAAAGTATTTTCTTTTTGGGGATTTTCTTTCTTTTTTGGGTCACCCTGCCTCGGTGGGAGACAGCCGACTTGTTGAAAAAAAAAAAAAATGTTAAAACAGTGGTATTCAGAAGAGTATCCCTGAATGTCCAACACATTGAACCTTGAAGAGTACAGTGGTGAGGGTATCAAACAATTTGGATATAGAAAAACTGGATATCACATTGGAGGGAGGGAGTATGGAAGAAGTGAATGTTTTCAAATATTTGGGAGTTGATTTGTCACTGGATGGTTTTTTGAAGGATGAGGTTAACCATACAATTGATGAAGGAAAAAAATTGAGTGATGCGTTGAGGTACCAGTGGAGACAAAAAATGTTATCCATGGAGGCAAAGAAGGAAATGTACAAGAGTATAGTGGTACCAACACTCTTATATGGATATGAAGCATGGATTGTAAATGGTGTAGTGAGGAGGAGGCAGGAGGCAGTGGAGATGTCTTGTCTAGGGGCAATGTGTGGTGTAAATATTATGCAGAGAATTTGTAGTGTGGAAATTAGGAGGTGTGGAGGTATTTTTTTTTATTATCACATTGGCCGATTCCCACCAAGGCAGGGTGGCCCGAAAAAGAAAAACTTTCACCATCATTCACTCCATCACTGTCTTGCCAGAAGGGTGCTTTACACTACAGTTTTTAAACTGCAACATTAACACCCCTCCTTCAGAGTGCAGGCACTGTACTTCCCATTTCCAGGACTCAAGTCCGGCCTGCCGGTTTCCCTGAACCCCTTCATAAATGTTACTTTGCTCACACTCCAACAGCACGTCAAGTATTAAAAACCATTTGTCTCCATTCACTCCTATCAAACATGCTCACGCATGCCTGCTGGAAGTCCAAGCCCCTCGCACACAAAACCTCCTTTACCCCCTCCCTCCAACCTTACCTAGGCCTGTGTGGAGGTAATAAACATATTAGTCAGGGGGCTGAAGAGGGGTTGTTGAGGTTGTGAGAATGGTTGTGAGAGCATATAAATCTGTAGGGGAAGGAATGTGGGGTAGGTGTCATCCTTGGAAAGGTTGGAGGGAGGGGGTAAAGGAGGTTTTGTGGGCAAGGGGCTCAGGCTTCCAGCAAGCGTGTGTAAGCATGTTAGATAAGAGTGAATGGAGCTGTTGGAGTGTGAGCAGGGTAATATTTTGTGAAGGGATTCAGGGAAACCAGTTAGCCAGACTTGAGTCCTGGAAATGGGAAGTACAATGCCTGCACTTAAAGGAAGGGTTTGGGATATTGGCAGTTTGGAGGGACTTCTAAACTGTCGTATCTGAGCGCCTCTGTAAAGACAGTGATTATGTATGAGTGATGGTGAAAGTGTTGGATGATGAAAGTTTTTCTTTTTTTTTTTGGGGTCACCCTCCCTTGGTGGGAAGCAGCCAACGTATTAACAACAAAAACAAAAAAAAAAGTTTCGTCTTTGTTTGAAATTATTCTTGAACTTGTACTGTGGATTTCATTTCAGTGATAATGAAATGTTCTGATTATTCTGTGTTAGGAAATGGCATAACTTGGCATAATTATGAGAAAAATAATTTTAATTTTTACTTCCTCAGATAGAAAAACTAACACTGGAGCAACTGGGTTATGCACAACAAGGTGTGGAGGGTGGCATATGGCAAATCTTTGCAGAAGAGGGAGAAATGAAAATGTATCGGCGTGAATTAGAAGAAGATGGGCTGGTTGTTGATCCATTGAAAGCTGTGCATCAGGTACGAGGAGCTACAGCACATGAGATGGCTCATCACTTTTGGTCACCTGATGTTAGATTTGAATGGGACAGTAAGTATTAATGATTGACAAAGCTCCTTTCACAAGGATATTGTTTTAATACTCCTTTATCCCCTTACTCTTTTTTTTGTTTACACAAATTAATTTTACAAGCTAAGTCTGTTGAGTATACCTGGTAATGTATATGGTAGTTTTTTTTTTCTCAAGTCAGCCATCTCCCACCGAGGCACGGTGACCCAAAAAGAAAGAAAATCCCCAAAAAGAAAATACTCTCATCATCATTCAACACTTTCACCTCACTCACACACAGTCACTGTCTTTGCAGAGGTGCCCAGATACAACAGTTTAGAAGCATACATAAAGATATATAACATACCCATCCAAACTGCCAATATCCCAAACCCCTCTTTTTAAAGTGCAGGCATTGTACTTCCCATTTTCAGTACTCAAGTCCGGCTATATAAAAATAACCGGTTTCCCTGAATCCCTTAACTAAATATTACCCTGCTCACACTCCAACAGCTCATCAGGTCCCAAAAACCATTCTTCTCCAATCACTCTTATCTAACACGCTCACACATGCTTGCTGGAAGTCCAAGCCCCTCGCACACAAAACCTCCTTTACCCCCTCCCTTCAATCTTTTCTAGGACGACCCCTACCCTGCCTTCCTTCCCCTACAGATCTGTACGCTCTCCAAGTCATTCTAGTTTGATCCATTCTCTCTAAATGACCAAACCACCTCAACAACCCCTCCTAATTTCCACACTCTGAATTTTCTGCATAATATTTACACCACACATTGCCCTTAGACAGGACATCTCCACTGCTTCCAACCACCTCCTCGCTGCAGCATTTACAACCCAAGCTTCACACCCATATAAGAGTGTTGGTTCTACTGTACTTTCATACATTCCAT